>NC_052355.1:43732039-43934967 GCF_009727055.1 Benincasa hispida | reverse complement strand
AAAATAACAAGGACAAGAGATATGCAAGGATAAAATCATTTGACACCCTGGTGTTTTTTTTTTTTTTTTTGAAATAAATCATGCGATGTTCCGAAAATTAGTAAAGTCCTTTTGAAGGTTAAGCTTGCAGTCCCTAGGTCTTAGAAATATTTTAAGAAAAGACTTGAATAAAGCTTAAGGAAACTTTGGTATATAGGATTTGAACGAAGTATCCTTGAGAAATCTAGGAAAAGGACTTGCTAAAAGAATCTTTATCTTATGCTTGAGGATAAGCATTGTTTAAATTTGGGGGTGTGATAACGGGCAGAAATGCACGTTATCATAGTGCTAAGTTCTTAAATAATGTTGGATTGCGTTGATAAAACATGTTAAATTGCGTCCATCAAGCATTAATTTCATAATATTGCGGTCGCATGCATTCATCGCATAGGAACAATTGATTTTAGTGTTTTTATGCGGAATATGCGTTGACGCAATGCAATAATTGCGATCATAGGAAATCATTGGTCGAGCGCAACTTCACCGCAAGGATTTGCGATGATTGTGTTCGTAAATATTTGCCCAAGAAGGATTTCTGCAACTTGGTCAGCGTAACATGGTGGGCGCATCTGGGTGAAAGGCTAATTAATCGCGATGGGATAGAAAGCTGATGACAGTCAAATCCGAATTAAGTTGACAGTCGATAATGATCACAAGTACATTTAGCTTTTTGGTGACAAATATTTGATGCATCAGTCAGGAGAATTAAAGTCGTCCTATCCGTGCAATCATGAGAGAGAAGCCATCGTTCACCCTGGTTGTTCTATAAATACCAAGGGTAACCTTCAGAAAAGGGGTTCCACAAGTTAATCAGTTCATACGCCTTTATTCATAGTTTTCTTTCGTTTTAAGGCGAACGCGAAAGAGGAGGTTGTGCCGATAGATCGTTCCGAAAAGCTTGGAAGAGCGTCGGAACCTTCAAGGATAGAGAGAGGGCTGACGCCTGTGGAAACGGGAACATCTTTAGAACCGGATAGAGATTACAGTGTAAAAGCCTCGGTTAGCAAGGAATTTCTACCAGACTCTCTACCTTTAACTTCCATTGTTATTTTGTACTCCACTCATTTATTGAAATTGAATCTACTTCTCTATATCTATTCACTCTCTGTTATTTACGCATGAGTAGCTAAATTAGTTGAATGGGTTGAGAAGCATTTAGCTAGTACAACTAGGGAATCTTCACTTAATGCGATTATCTTGTATTATGAGTGCTTCATTTGTCCATTAAAGATGCTCGAGAGGGTAGTCTAAGGATAGGATCTAGGCTTGGGAAGGTCAGATTAGAATCTACGCTCGAGAGAGTCAGATTAGAACGCATAAGCAAGAGATAGGAGCTTAAGAATAAGCACTGTTTGCTATTAACGCATCGCATACATCTTATAGATAGGATATAATTGTATGCGGTCACCTTGCTTTTATACATTTTGCATTATTGCATAGGATAAGAGTAGAGACTTAGGGATAAGCTCTATGGACACTTTTGCATTCAACACATGCGTCCTAGACTTAGGAGCATCACATTTACATTGGAAAATGACTTGCTGTGCATGGTTGTAGCATGATTGCATAGTCTGACGCATTCCCAAGTAACGCTAGCTAAAGATCTTCTCAACCCATTCATCGCATACTCAGTGCATCTAACACACAACTGCTCAAGTTCGCTGCATTTGTTTACTCTTTCATTAACGCAATCAACAACAAACCAACAATTTATTTATTTAGTCACCGCAAAGTTTTCATAAAAATTACCAACGCAAACTATTTTCACAAGTCCTTGTGTTCGACCCTGGACTTACCAGGAAACTCAGTGGAATTTACACTTGGATTCCACTGAGGAAACTTGAGTGCACAATGCAATTTCATCAATGCATATCATCCACATTTCCACTTCAATAAAAATAAGCATCACGTTGTAAGCAAGAAGTAAGAGGGAAGATCACCATTCCACCGTTGATCAAGAGGTGTTAGCCAGAGAGAATGTCGAGATACCTTCCTCAACTCCTCCACCAAGTTGGTCATAACAAGCATTAAAAACAAGCTGAAACGGACAGGAGATTAAACTCTCCGGCTTGACTTCTTACTTTTCACCTTTCATTCTCATTCTCCATTTACTTTCATTAACCTGAGATTGTTTGTATATACACTTGATATATTTCACCATTCATCGCTTCTCCATTTGTTTACTTTCAAAATTGTGTGTTTGTGAATTTTCTGACTTAATGAGAGCATGAAATTTGTTGCCTAAGCCTTCCTGATCAGTTAACTGATGTGGTAAAGTAGTTAAGTTACTCGAGAGAGCAGTTTAACTATTCAACCCATTAAGTCAGGGAGTGAAGTGATTTTAGAGATAAAATTGCTCATATATTTTGTTTGTTCTTTGTAACCAATGCATGCACCCTAGAGATAGAATTGCATGTGGCAATCGCATCGATAGATATTGAATCTAGCATGAAGTAAGAACAAAATTTCCAATGCATAACATATATTGGAAACAAGCATCTACACCATCTTCATTTCATCTCCGTTGTGCTCATCTAGGCTTGCTATTTTTGCTAGGAAATCAACGTGTACCACTTGCACTTTAAACCATTCATCCATAAATCTCCCTTTGAATTTCTATTTCTTCTTGCGTGCATGCCATAGATTAGTGTAAATAACCAACACATCTCATTTAATTAGGAAATCTCCACATCAGATCTAAAAACAAACCCTGCATTAGTACATTCTAGAGTCCCTACATTCGATTCTAGACTTACCAGAAAACTTGGTTAGATTTATACTTGGGTCTGACCCAGGAGAACTTGTATGCATAACAAGGTGTGCATGCATCTATCCCCAATGCATCACCTTATTTTCATACCAAGAGATAGATTAATTTTTCATCCATTTTCATTCATCATACTCATTTATCTCCACTTACATTCATCACCATAAGCACATTTAGAATCAAAATCATGAGGCAAACAAGTTTTTGGTGCCATTGTTGAGGATTCCAGCAACGAAGCTAACAAAAATTTGGCTTTTCTATCTTTTGCATAAACTTTCAATCAAAGGAGTAATACAAGTTGAGCCTAACTTGTGAAGGTTTTATGAGTAGAGAGAGTACTCCTAAGCTCATATATTAACCTGAAGTTAAAAGAACCTTCAGACGAAGAAACACATCGAATTACCGTAGGAGGTTAGGGCAATAAAAATAAAAACTATAACTAATGACAGATGACCAGATGAATCAGAACTTGGCTCAACAACTAGTAAATGCTGCACTAAACCTGATCCTAATGGAGAACAACAACACGCATCCAATGCATGAGTATGCGTCACCAGTACTATATGACTTCTCGCTAGGGATCATCTACCCAACGCCTGAAGGAACAAGGTTCGAAATAAAATCAGTCATGCTCAAAATGTTGCAGCCAACAGGGCAGTTTGGAGGAATCTACAACAAGATCCCCATGCTTATATGAAATGCTTCTTAGAAACCTACAGTTCATTCGTGGTTCCTAGAATCACGCCAGAAGCTATCAGACTATCATTATTTCTTTATTCACTTCGTGATGACGCCATGCAATGGGCAAGCTCTTTAAAGCCAGACGAGATAACAACGTGGGATAAAGAGAAATTCATGCAGAAACATTTTCCTCCCACTATCAACAGACGGAGGCATCTGGAGATTATGAATTTCGAACAAGGAGAGTTTGAAAAACTTAATGCCGCATGAGAGAGGGTTAAAGGGTTGGTAAAAAATTGTCCTAACCATGGACTATCTCTGACTGTACAAATGAAAACTTTTTATGAAGGACTAAACAAACCTTCCTAAATGGCAATAAATGCAGCAGCCGTAGGCAGCATTATGGATAAATCATATAATGTAGAAAATAAATTTTAGATTGAATTGCCAAGCATAACATGGAATGGTTTGATGACACCTACGGCCACAGAATAGATAGTAGGAGGCGATCATTGAATGCTATTGACACCAACGTAATGGCCATCCTGTCAGCACATGTAGCTGCGAGGACTAACATGTTGAAAAATCTAACGATGAGTAATGTAGCACAAACACAGAGTGTGCAACAGGTAGACACATTCACGCAACCCATGGTAAGCTATGTGGGTTGTGGAGAGCCCCACACCTATAATGATTACCCACATAATTCGCAGTCAGTTCTCTATTTTATAAAGAACAATCCATTCTCAAACACTTATAACCATGGATGGAAAAACCATCCTAAATTTTCTTGGGGAGGTCACCAGGAAGAACGGTTTCATCCTGAAATGCATCAGCAACATAGGCAGCGGCCGTCACCTAGATTCCAGCCTATGCAGTAGCAGCCTCTGCATCATTTAATAGAGGGGGCAACGCGTCGAGCTCATTATCTCCATTTTAAAACATGTTAAAAGAATATATAGCTCAGAACGATGCGTTACTGAAAAGCCAAGTGTTATCAATTAGGAACTTGGAGATACAAGTTGGGCAAATTGTTATCGAGCACATCAAACGTAAGGGAGCCTGAGGTGCGTCTGAATGCACCATTTCCCCGACGCCTGTAAAAAAGGAATGACGAGAAGCAATTCAAATGCTTCTTTAAGGTTCTTAAACAATTACATATCAACATCCCTCTTCTTGAAGTGTTGGAGCAAATGCCTAGTTATGTAAAATTTTTGAAGGATGGTTTGAAGAAGAAAAGAAAGACTGGTGAGCTTGAAGTCGTGGCATTAACACAGGAATGCCACACATTGATCAATGGTAAAATTCTTGAAAAGCAAAGAGATCTAAGTAGTTTCATTGTCCTTTGTTCCATAGGGGGAATAGACGTGGGGTATGCGTTGTGTGATTTAGGAGCATTATTAATCCCATGCCCTCTGAATTTTTAAGAAACTAGGGATTGGTGAAGCTGAGCCAACCACGATAATGCTCCAGCTTGCCAACAGATCAATCACTTATCCAAAAGGACAGATTGAAGACGTTCTTGTGAATGTTGAAAAGTTCATATTTTCGACAGATTTCATTATTTTAGATTATGAAGCTGATAGAGAGGTTTCAATGATTTTTCGACGCTCATTCCTAGCCACCAAAAATGTATTGATTGATGTGCACAAGGGGGATCATGATGCGTATGGATAACCAAGAAGTGAAATTCAATGTGTTAAACGCTTTGAAGTTCCCAGAAGATGTAGAGCCTTGTCAACCCATTGACACAATTCAACCACCCGTGAAAAAGAATCAAGATTTGGACCAAGTTTATGAGGTCCATGCGTTTAGTGAAGGCACAAGAAGGTTTATGCCGCAAAGTTTAGACGAGCGGCAGACAAAACCAACACTCCCATTTCTGGAGGAGATGCCAATGCTTAAACTCAAAATTCTTCCAAATCACTTGAAATATGCATTTCTTGGAGACAATAATACTTTAACCGTCATAATTTTAGCTACACTTTTTCATTCTAACGAATAACTTTTATTGCAGATACTGAAAAGGCATAATAAAAACTACTTTAACTGCTCAATTGGATGGACATTGGCTGATATCCATTCATGGTGGGTGCATTTCTACGTTGTTTTAATTGTTAAATATGTGGTGGATGTGTCGGATTAATAGATGTTTTCGGGATGAATAGCCTCGATTTTGTTTAAGATCCTTTTACATTTTTGGTTATTTGTAAAGGCCCTTGCGTTTTTGGGCATTAATAATTGTTATCGAGTCTGTATTCAACATTTATTTGAAGTTTTGAGTCGTTCGTCGAAGTTCTGGGCAACCGTTGTGGCTCTTCGAGGAAGGAGACGATCTAGGGTTGATCGTATTTTGCAAAATAAGTTCTACGCTATCACTGTCCATCGCATCGTAAAGATGAAGGAGTATGCGATCGAGGTTGAACGCATCGGTTAAACGATGGGGAATGCGATCAAGAGTTGGTCGCATCGGGTTGATGATCGAGTACGCGATCGCTGAGTATCGTTTAATGTGTGCGCGCTAGACGATCGTTTAGGTCAGTAAGTTTCATCGCTTAGTAACTGACTAAACGATCGCTTAGCATTGCAAGGTAAATCGTTTACCAAGTTGCACGCATCGGTTAGACGATGAGACGCTCACGTATCATTTAAAGCGCGTGTGCTAGACGATCGTTTAGGTCAGCAAGCTTCATTGCTTAGTAATGGACTAAACGATCGCTTAGTAACCCAAGGTAAATCGTTTACCTATACTCGTGCTACACCGATTCACATTGGATCTCCAGGCTCCGAGCCTCATTGTCGTCTACACGATCGTTTTCTTATGCTCCTATCGTTTAGTGCACGCTGAACAATCGTCAACCTGCTGGAGTTTGTTACATGATGAAGACCTCCTGGCGGTTCAAGACTCGGTTCGCCTGTGAACCGGTTTGCTCGATAAAAAAATGTAATAGATAGGGTTTTTCATTTCGGTTTTTTGAAAAGGATGATCCTGGTTCATTAATCATTTGTTTATTACATGCGATATATGTTTTATATGTCATATGGTATGCACATATAGTACATCCCACCTTAGGTTATGCAATGGTCATGCATCATCTCTTTATTGTAGTTGTTATAACTTAGAGAAGCATGATTTAATTATGTAAGAGTATGCTCATGCATCATATAATATAAGAGTTATATTTCTGCATGCATAAAAAGCATTGACATGAATCATCTTTATATTATAATTATTATAGTATAAGAATGAATGATAGCATTTTTGCTTGGTTATTACGCCTTATATAAAAGTTATATATAGTAATGACCGGACGTTGCATGAAGCATGACACATAGGTTACTTTATAAATGTTATAAAATGCCTCGTTGTGCACAATGGTTTTAGTTGTTTCTTTTTAAAAGTTAAAGAGAAATTAGAACTAAAAGAAATAAGAAAGACATGCATGCTCACTTAGGTTTAATTCATGGTTTTAAAGTGTTTAAAACTTGGATCACATAGACCTAAGATCACGGTTCTAATATGATTAGCAACCCTAAGGCTTTAATCTTTTAATCAGTTTAATAGAATTAAATTGGCTAATAAAAGGTTAAAGTGTATCCAATCTATGTATAAGGGACCTTTTGTCTAAGGCAGGTTCTGTCTAGGCAGGTATTTAAGTTGATGGAAACATAACACCCCTACCTGGGAATTTACCTGAAAAGGTGAATTAGATAGATTTGATGCATGAATGCAAGTTAAGGACAGTCCATTAAAGTATTTAAATGTGGCTACTTGAACTTGTTCATATTTCATAGATAAACGTTGTTTATGAACAAAGTTTAAAAAGAATACTTAGACAAATTCAGTAGGCCGATTGTCTAGGTTAATGAATCCCTAGGTAGAACATTCAGTGGGAGGTACTTGAGGCATGAGATGCTTCACTTAAACCTTTCACTTTTCTCCTAAATAGTCCACACCGTGACATCTATCTTCGGCCTCGTGGCACCTTTGGTGTGTCCTCCCAACAGATGGTGTTTGGGTAGGTCAATATCAAGGTGGATGGAGAGAATGTTCATAGTAAGTGAGAGCAGGAAGTGCGACAACATATCCTTCGGTCTTCCTCGTTAGGTTGAATAAAGTGACTGTGCATCACCTCGAGGCACCTTGGGAGTGTCCCTCTAAAGGATGGAAATTTTGGGCATTTCTTTATTTGATCTCCTGTAAGAGGATAAGGTAACTTAGTCTCTAGTCTTAATCTGTCTTTTTCCTACGGTAAGCGCATTAGAGCGGGACTCTGACACCGAAAGCGAGGGGTTACACTTACACGGAATAGTTAAAGATTAACGATTTTGGACCGAAAAATGGTGGTTGTTAGATTCCAAGAGTTAGTTCTGCATAATAGTTGAGAATGTCCCATCCCAGCAAAGGGGCAACTGATCACCCCACCGGTGGTGTTTGTCTTGACTCACTAGGCATCATTGAAAAATAGAAGTCTATAACTTAGGGTACTTGAAACTATTTTGCAAAGTTGATTGGTTTAAAAGTGGTTTAGCAAAATCTAATAAAGTTTTGTTCGTAATTTTCAGCAACATCTTCAAATGGCTACAGCCACGTTATCATTGTTAAGTGCTGAAAAACTAACTGGCGATAATTTTTCAACATGGAAACACATGATCATGATGATCCTAATCATCGAGGATCTCATGTTCGCTCTCACGGAGGCTTTCCTTCTATTCCAGCTCCAAATGTCACTCGAAATGTTCGGGAGGAATACGAGCGATGGACAAGGGCGAATGAGAAGACCCGAGCCTATATCTTGGCAAGTCTTTTTGAAGTATTGGCCAAGAAACATGAGCCTATGGTCTCAGCGTGTGAGATCATGGAGTCCTTGCGAGGGATGTTTGGACAACCATCTAAACAGCTTATGCATGAGGCTCTTAAATCCATATTCAACTCCCAAATGCAAGAAGGCACCTCTGTTTGTGAATATGTGCTAAACATGATGGTCCACTTCAATGTGGCGGAGTTGAATGGGTCTACCATTGATGAGGGCAGCCAGGTTAGCATAATCTTGCATTCTTTGTCGGAGAGCTTCTTGCACTTTGTTAGTAATATGATTCTTAACAAAGTGAAGTATAACCTTACAACTCTCCTCAACGAGTTGCAAACTACCAATCTTTACTAAAAAGTAAAGAGAGGTAGAAGAGTGAGGAAAATGTTGCTTCATCCTTCAGGATGTTCCATAGAGGTTCGACCTCAGGAATGAAGTGTGCACCTTCTACTTCTAACTCTGCAAAGGGGAAGAAGAAGAAGGGTGGTAAGGGAAAAGGGAAGGCACCTGCTAACCCATCGCTTGTCGCCCCAAGGAGGCGTCCACAAGTTGCTAAGGAAAAGTGTTTCTATTGCAATCAAGATGCTGGAAGAGGAACTGTCCTCGATATCTGAAGGAGAAGAAAGCAACCAAGGCTAAGGTCACGAGGGATAAAGGTAAATGTGATTTACTTGTGCTTGAAACTTGTTTAGTGAAGAATGATGATTCTGCCTGAATAATTGATTCAGGTGCCACTAACCATGTTTGTTCTTCTTTTCAGGGGATTAGATCTTGGCGACAGCTGAAGGCTGGTGAGATGACGTGCGAGTAGGCACCGAGCACGTCGTCTCAACTATGGCAGTGGGAGGACTCCAGTTAGCTTTACAGAATAGGTTTCTTATTTTAAATGATGTATATATTGTTCCTAAACTAAAAAGGAACCTTATTTCTGTAAAATATTTATTGTAATGTATATACACTGTTTCTTTTGATTTGAATAAAGCGTTTATTCATAAAGATGGTGTTTTTATTTGCACATCAAATCTGGAATCGAATTTATATGTGCTAAGGCCGTTAGCAATTAATTCCCTCCATAATACTGAAATGTTCAGAACTGTCGTAACTCAATTAAAATGTCGACGAATTTCTACAAAAGAAAATGCCCAACTTTGGCATCTAAGTTTAGGGCACATCAATCTCAATAGGATTGAGAGATTGGTGAAGAATGGACTTCTAAGTGAGTTAAAAGAAAATTCTTTGCTAGTGTGTGAATCTTGCCTTGAGGGTAAGATGACTAAACGACCTTTTACTGGAAAAGGTTCTAGAGCCACGGAGCCTCTTGAGTTAGTACATTCTGAGCTTTGTGGTCCTATGAATGTGCGAGCCCGAGGTGGCTATGAGTATTTTATCAGTTTTAGTGATGATTACTCTAGGTATGGGTATGTTTATCTTATGCAACGGAAGTCTAAATCCTTTGAAAAGTTAAAAGAGTTCAAGGCTAAAGTTGAAAACACATTAGATAGACGGATTAAAACACTTCTATCAGATCGAGGTGGAGAGTTTTTTGATTGGCATTCCAGGACTATTTGATAGAACATGGAATCGTTTCCCAATTCTCAGCACTGGGTACACCCCAGCAGAATGGTGTAGCAGAGAGGAGAAATAGGACCTTGTTAGACATGGTTTGCTCGGTGATGAGTTACGCTTCCTTACCGAACTCGTTTATGGGTTTCGCAGTGGCGACTGCGGTGTACATACTCAACTATGTTCCCTCTAAGAGTGTTACAAGAACACCTCTGGAGTTGTGGAACGGGCGTAAAGCTAGTTTACGTCACTTCCACATTTGAGGTTGCCCTTGATAACTTGTAGAAATACAAGTTATTTATGCCACCTTATCTAGGTATTGCGGCCAAAAGATAGTGAATATGCGCCGATTGTATGAAAATTAGGTTAGAATTACAATAATTATAAATTATCGAAATTACACCCACTAACATCTTTAAGATGGAAGAAAATGAGATTTTATTCTATTTTGCAGGAAATCGAGTCACCGCTTGCGCTCAAGGCTCAAGAAGAACTGATCAACGCATCTTTGTCGCCCGTCAATCAACAATGAAGAGACAATTAATGCAATGCCAGTGCAGTACAACGGTCGATCTAGAGCTGACTTTCAACCGCATGCGGTAATAAAAACAACACCGCATGCGAACTCACGATCGAAAGATGCAGTTGAGCAATGCAAAAACGGAGGATTAAGACACGTGTACAACTAACGGTTGTGCAGAATTGACAGTCTGATTGCATAACCAAAGGAATAATATCCTTCCATCTTCGAAATTTCCATAACAATTAGTGGGGACCACAAGGCCGGAGTCAAAGATCGTCACCTATAAATACCCCATAGATTTCAGGAAAAAAAATATACTACTGGATACGGGGCTAATTGCTGCTAAAGTGTTGAGAGGAAAGGCTGAGCTGAGTGCTTAACTGAAGAAATCCGAGAAGAAGACGAGACAAGGCCGAGAGGTGAGTTTCAGTTCTATTCTGCCAATTACCCGTCGAGAAGCTCTATGTTGAGAACCCTGCTATCGGTTGAGCAAGCCTAAGAGGGAAGCTCATCCATCCATCTGATCCATCCAATCCGGCAAGTAGATCTCCATCCAAATCGGTGCCAAGACGTTGGTGCTTATTTATATTTGTTCTATCTCTTTTCATCATCATATTTCACCTTCTTTATCTCTTCATTCACACCATGTATGAAATGCTTAATAGATATATTAAATGTTTCGATTGCTTTCATATCCCATTTTCTGTCTACTTCTGTTCCTCCGTTAATCACTTTCTCCATGATGTCTTTCTAATCCCCTGGTAGTTAATATGAATTAAACGAGTACTTAACTTGTGTTAAAGAGGTAAACGCGTTTAGCTAAGGCATACTAGACGGCATCTTCACCTGTGAGAGCAGAAATGAAGATGCCATTCTGATCTATTGAGAGAAGTTTAGAAGAATGCGTTAACTAAATCGAGTAGTACTTCCAGACATGGAAGCAACCTTGCGTTCATTATGTTCATCTCTGTTTCACCACAAACATGAGGGAGCGCGACCGATCACTGAAAGGTGTACGCCAAGAGAAAAACGAAACCGTACTTATAGCTTCAACGCAATTAAGAAACTTGCGCTGTTTATATTAGTTATCTTTCTTCTTCTGTGTTGTACATAAAAGTTTCCGCCGCATTCTATGTTCTTTGCATAACCTTCACAACCAGCCTGGACCCCAACATCTTATATCATGAACCCCGTTATCTTATATCATCTAGCTTAGGTTTAATGTACTTATTTTATTATAGCATTTTTTACTACTTTCCTTTACTTTATTGCAATTTTTATATACTTGCACAAACTATACTTTTATTAAATTGAAAAACCTAGTCATATGTATCATAAACATACCACAATAACCTCAAATAGTCCCCGTGTTCGACCTCGGATCACACCGAGAAACTTGCGGTAGAATTACACTTGGTTCCAACATAAGGAAACTTTTGACAACGCATAGCATACTACAAGAACATTCATAATTAACGCATATCTAGAATTAGTATCGCATCATTTCGAGCATAGCATAGCATATCTTTTTAGCATCAATTCTAGCGGTCAACAGGTCTGCACATGTGCTTGAGGCTAATCTTAAGAAGTTGGAACCACGGTCGAGGTTATGCCTCCTTGTAGGCTACCCCAAAGGTACACGAGGGGGTTATTTTTATGATCCGACAGAAAATACGGTGTTTGTTTCAAAAAACGCAACTTTCCTGGAGGAGGATCATATAAGGGAGCATAGTCCACGAAGCAAATTCGTGTTGCGTGAGCTTTCCAATGAAACTACTAAAACTTCAACAAGAGTTGTTGAAGAGCCTGCTACATCAACAAGATTTTTTTATGAGAGTTCATCCAGTAGGTCGGTTCCACCTTAAGAGTTGAGGGAACCTCGATGTAGTGGGAGGGTTGTGAACCCACCCATTTGCTATCTGGGTTTCACGAAAATACTTGCTATGGTAGCAGATGGTGACGTTGAGGATCCATTGTCTTATAAGAAGGAAATGGAGGATGTTGACTGGGATGAATGGATCAAGGCCATGGATCTCGAGATGAAGTCGATGTACTTTAACTCAATATAGGATCTTGTAGACAGCCTGATGGGGTTCGCCCTATAGGTTGTAAATTGATCTACAAGCACAAACAGGGTGCTGATAGGAAGGTACAGACCTTCAAGGCTCGACTTGTGGCAAAGGGTTATACCCAGGTAGAGGGAGTTGACTATGAGGAGACTTTCTTGCCTGTTGCCATGTTAAAGTCGATCTGCATTCAGGTCCATTGCAACTTATTATAATTGTGAGATCCGACAAATGGACGTCATGACGGCTTTTTTGAATGGCAATCTTGAGGGGACTATTTATATGGTACAGCCTGAGGGATTCATAGCCCAAGGTCAAGAGCAAAAGGTTTGCAAACTGAATCGGTCCATTTATGGACTAAAACAGGCATCACGATTTTGGAACATACGGTTTGATACTGCGATCAAGTCGTATGACTTTGACCAAAACGTTGACAAACCTTGTGTCTACAAGAAGATCATCAATGCTTCAGTAGTCTTCTTAGTGTTGTATGTAGACGATATCCTACTCATTGGGAATGATGTAGGTCTACTGACTGTAGTTAAAAACTGGCTAGCGACCCAATTCCAAATGAAAGATTTGGGAGAGGCTCAGTTTGTTCTTGGTATACAGATCTTTCGGGATCGTAAGAACAAAGTGCTAGCACTGTCTCAGGCATCGTACATTAACAAGATGTTGCTCAGGTACTCGATGCAAGACTCCAAGAGGGGCCTACTGTCGTTCTGACATGAAGTCACTTTGTCTAAGGAAATGTGTCCTAAGACGTCTCAAGAGATTGAGGAGATGAGACAGGTCTCATATGCATCTATCGTTGGAAGTTTGATGTACATGATGCTCTGTACTCGTCCAGACATCTGTTACGCTGTGGGCATAGTCAGTAGGTATCAATCTAACCCAGGCCAGGGTCACTAGATCGCAGTGAAGAACATCATCAAGTATCTTCAGAGAATGAGGGACTACATGTTCGTATATGGTTCGAAGGACTTGATCCTTGATACACGGATTCTGACTTTCAGACTGATAAGGACTCTCGCAAGACCACATCAGGGTCAGTCTTTACTCTTAATAGAGGAGCTGAGGTGTGGCGAAGCACTAAGCAAGGGTGCAACGCTGACTCCACTATGGAGGCGGAGTACGTAGCGGTTGCGAAGATGCTAAGAAGACCGTCTGGCTCAGAAAGTTCTTGACAGACCTGGAAGTTTTTCCAGATATGTCTAGGCCCATTACCCTCTATTGTGATAATAGTGGGGCAGTGGCAAACTCCAAAGAGCCAAGGAGTCATCGGCGCAGCAAACACATAGAGTGGAAGTATCATCTGATCTGCGAGATAGTGTATCGAAGGAACATGATCATCACGCAGATCGCTTTGGAGCACAATGTTGCTGACTCATTTATGAAGGCTCTCACGACTACAGTGTTTAAGGGTCACCTACGGAGCATGGGTCTACAAGATGGCCCGCGGTTGGACTAGGGCAAGTGGGGATTTTATTGTACTGGGCTTTTATGCCCTAGTTTAATTATTTGTACAGTTTATTTTACACCCCACTTCATTTAGGAAACTGAGAGATTATTGGGGTTGATCCCTCAAGTCTTCAGTGTCCTGTAGTTTGTAAAATATTCGACAAACCTTGTGAATGTATATATAATGATCTTACTTTCACTACTTGTATTTTGTCGGTAGTGTTTTAAATTCTTTACCACTAAACCAATAAACAAATTAAATCACTGAGTTTATCTGTATTACTAAGCATGTATGTGGTGACATACAATGTAGGATCAATGTCTAGTGATAACCCAAAATGGTTCATATAGTATATGGATGTAAGGAGGGAAAACTTATCCTGGTAACCAGGCATGCGATCCTCAGCTTTTGAATGGTCACAAGTGTTTGACTTTCATAGATGGTCTGATCCTTGATCATTCTGTGGGGAATGCGAGCGGGGATCCTATACAAAGAGTTTGTATAATGACACGAAGTACTTAATGTTCGTTATATAACACCGTTATGAACTAGAGACTTCCACTTCACATAGATGCCATAGGTAACATGACCTCAATCCTGAGTTAGTTGGACTCCTGCCATGAGGGCAGTCCTTTGATTTGTAATGGGTGTGAAGTGGCAGGGCGCTGATCAAACCTATGCATTTTGGGAGTTTGGTCTAATCTTGTGGAGCTTGGGATAAGTAGGATGATAGATGATCCCTTAGGGCTATTTCGGGGCTTGAACATGTGGCCCACACCTTCTCTTTGCCGAGAGGTGTTCACATATAGTTGGACTATGTTGTATTGTTCATTAGAGGAATCAGTGGTACTTAAGGAGTGAGATGTAACTATAGGGGCAAAATGGTAAATTGGCCCAGCTGTACTTATGAGCATCTGTGAAGGGTCATTGTACTCATGATTGGTTATATTCGATGGACACAGAAATATATATGTGGAAGAAGAGTTCAGCTGTTGGTATTTAGTGGAATCACTGACAGTTAACGGATGGTGGATCTCGATGCCAAAAGTTTAGTCAGCTATCACGTACCGTTGAAGCTTCGAGCCACAAGTCCACTAGTCCCTGGGTAGCTTGGATAAAGTCGAGAACCAGTGTTTGGGTTAATTTGAAATGTTCAAATTGACAAGAGGAAGTTCAATTATATATGATATAATTGGATTGGTTAATTATATATTGATTAATTGCAAATGTATGAGATACATTATTTTGGAGAAAATTAGATATAAATATGATTTATATCAAGTAGAGGAGAAAATACTATAGTAGATATGTGATATCAAACTATAGGATATAAATATAATATGATTATATTTATTAATTAATTAATTGATTAATTATATGATAATTAACCAATTCTTCCAGGTTCGAACGTGGGTAGTGGGCAACGTTGGTTATTGTAACCGGCGGGTTAAAAATGAAAAGAGTTTTCATTTTTCATATAGCGCATTCATTATTTTCGACCGCCCAAAAAGATTTCGTGAAACGATCGCCCGAGAGCCTATACGATAGTTGTTTTCCTATCTAAATGATTGTCTACCTCACAATTTCTCTAAACGATTATATACATTTTTCCTAAACGATCGTTCAGCTTTTCCTACACAATCGTGTAGCTTCTCTATGCGATAAGCATTCCTACTATACGATAGCACTGTTATATCTCCCACTTGCTTATCGTCTACACGAATCGTTATCCTCCGTCCTCTACCAAATTCACCAAAGCCCACCCTTTATGTTTTCACTTCGAGAATACTCGAGGTTCATTAGTGGTGGTGTGTCCCCGCTGCATCATTCGAGTTCACGTTGATCGTGTTGTTGTAGTTGATGTTCCCGCCGGGTATTGGTAGATCTGTTGGAGGGATCCGCTACGTTAGGGTTCAGAAGTTTAAAGAGAGTCTTCAACTGGTATGGAACCATTTCCCTGTTATTCTTTTTGTTCTGAGCATGCCGTTAATTAGATTAATGTACATAACTGTATCTGTTAAATGTATATCTTTTATATTTCGATCACTGTGAAATCAGAGCGATCTGAACACGCTCATGGAACTCTCGGTATGAGATTCTTCATTGTGAATGTGATAAAATAATGGTGTATAATTGCGATGATGATTTATGTGTTGCACATGCAAGTGTTCCTAGTAAAACCCAAGTATAAATCTAACTAGGTTTCCTGGTAAGTCAAGGGTCGAACACAGGGACTACTGAGATACTATGCGACAGTAAAATTGATTCTTTGCGGTGGCAAAAACAAATAAGTTTGGTTGGTGTTTTGTTTAAGTATAAATTCTATACGATGGATTTGAGTAAAGAGTTGATGAAATCGAGAATACAACGAGTATGCGATGAACGGGTTGAGAAGGGATTTAGCTAACACTTTCTAAGATTGCGTTCAAGTTATACGATATGCTACACACACATAACAACATGTCATCTCTCAATCCAAATGCCATAGTTCCTATTTCTAGGACGCATGCGATGTATACAATAATGTCGATAGGACTTATGTCTGAACCTCTATTCTAGTCTATGTGATGATGAATGATACACACATACATAAGGTGACCTTATACTATCATATCCTATTTCTAGGGTGCATGTGATGCATAATAACAAATAGAACTTATCTCTAAGTTTCTATCTCTTGCTTATGCGGTTCTAATCTGACTCTCTCAAGCTTAGATTCTAACCTGCCTCTCTCAAGTCTAGGTTCTTTCTTTAGACTACTTTCTCAAGTATCTCTAAAGGGTGAAGAACGCATACATAAGATAATATGATCGCATAAAGTGAAGATCTTAGGTCATGCTAGCTAAGTAATTCTCAACCCATTTGGAAATTTAGCTACTCAACCCATTTGGAGAGACTGAACAAATGTTGAGATGAGAATTCCATTTTATAAATAAAGTCAGAATACAAAACAACAATGGAAAGTAGGGATAAGATGCTCGGTAGCAATGTCTTGCTTCCCGAGGCTTTTATGCTGTGTTTTTACTCTACTATGTCCAGAAGAATATCCTTGCTTTCGCAAGTGTCGACCCTCTCTCTTTTTTCAGTACTTCCCGACAGTCTTTCGAGATAACCAGGAATGATCTCTCGGTGTCTTCTTCTCTTTGCTTGCCTCCGCCTTCTAAGTATAAGAATAACTGCAGACTAACGGTGTATTTATTTGTATATGATCTATCTTCTGTATATATGGTGAACTGTGTCCAACTCCTTTAATGATGGTGGCCTTCGGTATTTATATAGCTCAAGGTGAAGAAGCTTTCCTCTCTAATGATTGCAATGATGGAGGTCATTAAATCTTCTATCTGATGCGTCGATTAATGTCACCGAAAAGTTAAATGTACTTGCTACAGTGTGTTGTTAACGGCTTGTCAACTAAATTCGGATTCAACCGTCATCAGCTTTCTGTCCCATCATGATTTATTATGCTTTCACCTTGATGCGTCGTCTTTATGCGGCCATCTTCTTGAGCAATTTCTTGCGAGCGCATACAATCGCATGGCTTTGCAGTCGCAATCTTTTAAAGCGCACGGTCGCCGAATACCTTGGATCCCAATTTGCTTTGCGCCAATGCATTTTTCCTACACAAAATAAGTAAATTAGCTGCTTTTATGTGATGGGCACATGCAATTGCAATCTTCTTAGTTAAACACTTTTGGACATGATTTTGTATATTTTTACCGTCGCATTCCCTCATTGTTTTAATTATTTGTGTCGTAAACGTGCATTTATGCCCGTTATCACACCCCCAAATTTAAAATAATGCTTGTCTTCAAGCATAAACTAAAGATTTTCTTTAGAGAGCCAATTGCCTTTTCCTTACTTAGATTTCTCGAGGTGCCTTATTCAAATTTTATGAACCAAAATCTTCTTAATTTCCATCCTGGTCTATTCCGAAAATATTTCTAAAACTTAGGGACCACAAGCTTAACCTTCAAAAGGATTTTACTTATTTCCAGGACATCACATGATTTATTTAATACTTTTTTCAACTGGGGTGTTCCTAAATGATTTTTATCCTTGCACGGTTTAGATGTGACCTTGCGCTGATCCAAGTGCCTTGCCTTCGCTTTGGTTGCCCCCACGGGTGTCATGCAAGCATCCAACTATGAGTAGGGCGCTCTTTCCCAGTCTAAACTCATGCCCATTTGGCAGTGGAGTTGAGATTACTTGATTTATGCGTTGATCACGATTCCTACCTTCGTTTTGGCTTGCCCCTACGGGTGTCATGCAGACATCTAACTACGAGTAGGATTCGATCTCAACGTTATGATTTTTTTTCTTTTTTTTTTAAATGTCTAAAAGTAGCAAGGTTGAAAATAAATACCGACACCCCCAAATTTAAATGCAACAATGTCCTCATTGCTGATAAACTGAAGTAATTCATGCGATGTTCTTAGGAAGATTTGAAAGAAAACTGGTGGACCACTAACTTCTAGAAATATTTCATGAATTGACTGCCCTAAAAGTAAATGATTCTCGTACATGTGATGAGAGATAAAGGCATGCGTTTCATCATTGAAATCATAATTGGTACGAAAAAAAAATGCGGTGACTAACTAAAGTAATTAATCATTTAATGATTGCGCCAACTAAAGAGGATGCGATGATAAAATTATCAATGTTAAAATGAGATGTGGTAATGCAAAATTTGGAATAAACAAGGTCAAAGAAAGATACTACCCCCAAATTTGCTCTGTTACCCGCATCATCTGTGATCGCATCCTTCTTTGCAGCAAGCTGATTTCTTCGATTGCGATGGATGAACGCATTGGTCGCATTTTTCGGTTATCGCGTAGCTCCACCGCAATCGTTTACCACGATCGTTGCTAAAAAAAATCGAGAGGATCAAAAATATGAAAGACAGAGTTGATAATAATCCATCTTTTTTAGTAGTGGCGTTCGTACGGAAAAAGGTAGAATAAGTTCATAAAATAAAGATAGAAAAAGGATACTTCAAAAATTACATCCCCAATCAGTTTGTATCGCATACTATCGCAGGGACTGCTCATTTCTTCTTCAATCAGGAATTCCTCAGGTCCACGGAGGTTTTCTCACGATGCAAGTTGATATATCTTGACTCTTTACCCGTTGACTTTGAATGCGTTGGTCTCGTCCTCATTGGTTAATTCAACCGCTCCATGCGGGAATACCTCTTTGATTATAAATGGACTAGATCATCGTGACTTTAATTTTTCGAGAAAAAGTCGTAGTCGATAATTGTATAACAAGACCTTTTGACCAACCTGGAGATTCTTCTTGCATAGTCGTTTGTCATGCCAATGTTTTGCACACTCCTTATAGATCTTGGCATTTTCATATTCTTGAGTTCTCCATTCGTCTAGCTCGATTAACTGAAGTTTTCTTGCCTCCCTGCGGTCTTCAAATCAAAATTGAGCTTCTTCACTGCCCACAGTGCTTTGTGCTCCAATTTAAGCATAAGTGGCATGTCTTCCCAAACACTAGCGCATACGGGGACATGCCTATAGGTGTTTTATAGGCAGTCCTGTATGCCCACAAGGAATCGTGTAGCTTCATGGCCCAATCTTTGCGTGAAGGATTCACCACCTTCTCTAGGATCAGCTTGATTTCCCTATTAGACACCTCAGCTTGGCTAATTGTCTGTGCATGGTATGCAGTGGCGACCTTATGGTGGATATTATATTTGAGCAGCAATTTGTTGATGACACCATTGACAAAGTGGGAACCTTCGTCACTTATTATGGCACGTGGGGTGCCAAAACGAGTGAAAATATTTTTTTCGCAAGAATTTGGAGACTATCTTCGCATCGCTTGCGACGCACGATACTGCTTCAACCCATTTGGACACATAATCAATGACCAACAGAATGTACTTGTGACCATTTGATGGTGAAAATGGTCCCATGAAGACTATGCCCCATACGTCGAATAGCTCCAATTCTAATATAATATTCATTGGCATCGCAGTTTTCCACGAAATGTTTCCCTTGCGTTGGCACCTGTCACATTTCATCGAATAGTCTCTCGCGTCCTTGAATAAAGTAAACCAAAAATATCCACTTTGTAACACCTTTGCTGCTGTGCGTTGACCTCCAAAATGTCTACCATACGTTGAGTAATGGCATTGGGATAGTATGCACTGGTGAGCAACCTCTAGTACACATAGGCGCAAGATCTAGTCTGACCCCCTCTTGTAAATATTTGGCTCATCCCAATAATAGGATTTACATTCGTGCATAAACCGCCTCTTTTGGTGGGCTGTGTAATTTTTTGGGAATTGTTTACGGACCAGATAATTGACCACATCTGCGTACCATGGTAATTCTTCAATTTTGAACAGTTGCTCATCTAGGAAGGTTGCATTCACCTCCGACTGGTTGCGGTCGACTTCCGGATTTTCTAATCTTGATAGGTGGTCCGCAACCTGGTTCTCCGTCCCCTTGCGATCATGATTTCCATGTTGAATTCTTGAAGGAGGAGAATGAAGGAAATCAGAAACGAGATTTCTGTGAGCAGTGGAAGCAAGACCATTCCAAATTACAATCATGAATAAACAAATTATTACAGTCGACCTCAAAACAAGCGGTTATACCATGTACAGAGAAATTACAGCATGAATATCAAATGTACAAAAGCAAAAACTATACTAACAATGGCAGAAGCGTCTCCACACTCTTATGCGCACTCTGAACGAACAACAATAACCACGAACACTCGATTTACACGACCACAACATTGCATGAATACTTCGTGCTCGTCCTCAATGATCTCCTCGGTCACGATCTCCTCCACAAAAGCGAATGGCCTCTGCAGCACCACAATGGCCTCCGAAAAACCTCGACGGTGTCGAGTTGAGTCTAACACCACCAAAAAGGCGATCTTGGTATTCTTGGTGTGAGAATTCAAAGGGTGGGCTCTGTTCGGACTTGGTGTGAGGCAGACGAGTGGAGGAAACAACGATCGCGTACACGACTGGGCAAGTGGGAGAAGGCGGAGACCTATTATACCTGTCTCTTATACACATCTAGATGTGTATAAGAGACAGATCCTATCATATAGGTCGATGCCCCATCGTTTAGATAAAACTATGTGATTGTCTAGCAAAAGCTATGCGATCGTTTAGCTCTATTGTTTAGCTCGGTCGATTCTACACGATCGTTTACCTTAGGCCAGCGATCGTCTAGTAAAGTTATGCGATTGTTTAGTAAACACTGCACGATCGTTTGCCTAGCCCAATCGTCGTTTAGTAAATCTGTATTTACTTGATGACTTCCGTGAGTTTCTTTTTGCCGGCGAGAAAACTCAAATTCTTTTCAAACTTTTGTGAAAACTTCTGTAAAAACTCTTTTTCAAAATAGGAAACCCATTTCCTTTAAACTCACGGTTACCATGATCAATAACCACCCACTACTTTGGTTATTTTAAAAGAAAAGGTATTAATTATCTAATAATTAATATTATAATAAACATAAATGATACCTTTACCAACTTATCATACTATATTTATAACCTATATTTTTAATATTTCATCTCATGAAACATATAAACCATAATTCTTTTCCTATTCCATGGTACTGAATGTAAATCTCATTTACATCAATCCTCCACTAGATGTATCTATACATCATACCAATTATATCATATATAATCAAGATACCTCTTGTCAATTTGAAAATTTCAAATCAACACTAGAAACTGATCCTTCAACAAAATCCAAGCTACCAAGGGGACCTCATGGACCTGTAGATCCGAAGCTCCAACGGTACGTGAATAACTGACTAAACTCTTTAGTCACGAGATCTACCATCCGTTAACTGCCAGACACTCCACTAAAGACCAACAGTTGAACTCTCCTCACTACAGATATATTATGTGTCCATCTTAACCAATCAGCAGTGCGACAACCCTTCACAGATCGCTCGTAAGTACAGCTGGGCCAATAACTGTTATGCCCCTGTAGTTACATCTATCTCCTTAAGTACCACTGATCCCTCTAATGAACATAAATCATAGTCCTACTATGACTGAGTCTTCTCTTCCAGAGAGAAGCTGTGGCCTTTATGTTTAAGCCCCAGAATCAGCCCTTAAGCGAGCAATCTCTCTACTTACCCCTGCTTCGAGAAAGAAGTGAAATCCATATTATGGGTTGAGTTCCCAACTCCTAGATCAGACAAGTCCCCAAAAAGGTAGGCATGTTGGGTGGGCAATCTGACCACTCTCACCCATACTAATCAAAGGACCGCCCTCAAAGGCAGAAGTTCACAAAACACTCAGGATTGAGGTCCTGTCACCTATGGTCTTTTAGGTGAGATGCAAGTCTCTAGTATCAACGGCATTATATACAAAGTCTAGTCATCTCGTGGTCCAGGTCTTATACAAATTCTTTGTATAGGATACCCCCGTTCCACGTCTCCACATGAATGATCAAGATCTACCATCTGTAGTAGTTTACAACACTTGCAAACCTTTACAAAGCGAGCCGTATCCGTAATGTCACCAGGATTAGGTATCCCACCTTAATCCTTATACCACATACTGATTTAGGTTATCACATAAGGTATGATCCACTTTTATATCACATATACATGCTTAAGTTCACATAAGATAACCAAGGAGCTTTGTTTATTGGATATAAGTAAATAGCAGAATTAAATAACACTTATTTTATTCATTGAACAATGTGTATCTTTACAAAACAGCGAGACTCCGGGAGAATTAGGACACCAATCCCAACAATCTCCCACTTGTCTCAATGACTCAGGAGACTAATGTACAATACAATATAAAAACGTACAATATACAAAAAACTAACGCATACCCCAGTATCATCTCCTACTTTCCCTAGACAAGATGCCACATGTCTCGCAGACCCAAACTCTCCATGTGACCCTTGAACACTTTAGTCGTAAGGGCCTTTGTAAAGGGATCAGCAACGTTGTGCTTCAATGCGATCTACTCGACTATCACATCACTGCGACGCACAATCTCCCTGATCAGGTGATATTTTCATTCTATGTGCTTACCCTGACGATGACTCCGAGGCTCCTTTGAATTTGCCACAGCCCCGCTGTTATCACAATACAGTGTGATCGGAAAATCCATATTTGGAACAACGTTTAAATCTGTAAGAAACTTCCTCAGCCAAATAGCCTCTTTAGCTGCTTCACAAGCCGCTACGTATTCTACTTCCATAGTGGAGTCCGTGATGCATCCTTGCTTGATATTTTGCCAAACTACAGCTTCTCTATTCAGTGTAAACACTGACCCCGATGTCGATTTGCGAGAATCTTGATCGGTTTGAAAGACAAAGTCCGTGTATCCTGTAAGGATCAGATACTTATCTCCATACACAAGCATGTAGTCCCTCGATCTCCAAAGATACTTGAGGATCGTCTTGACCGTCGTCCTGTGATCAAATCCTGGATTGGACTGATACTGATTGATAATCCCTACTGTATAGCAAATGTCGAGTCTGGTACATAACATAGCATACATCAAACTTCCTACTGTAGAAGCATAGGGAATTCGACTCATCTTCTCAACCTCTTGAGGTGTCTTAGGACATTGATCCTTATAAAGAACGATAGGGCTAACCATTTGTTCTTGCGATCTCGTATGATCTGGATCCTGAGAACATACTGTGCCTCGCCTAAATCTTTCATTGCTAGTCAACTCTTAATGTCAGTCAAATATCCTACGTCATTCCCAATGAGTAGGATATTATCCACATACAGTACTAGGAAAGCTATGGAGCTGTTGATGATCTTCTTGTAAACACAAGGCTCATCAACGTTTTGGTCAAAGCCAAACGACTTGATAGTAGTGTCAAATCTGATGTTCCAAGATCGAGATGCTTGTTTCAGCCCATAAATAGACCTATTAAGCTGGCAAACTCTTTGCTCTTGATCTGGAACTACGAACCCCTCTAGTTGAGTCATATAGATGGTCTTCTCAAGATTACCATTCAGAAAGGCAATCTTGACGTCCATTTTCCATATTTCATAATCATAAAATGTGGCTATGGACAGGAGAACCCGGATAGACTTTAACATGACAACAGGTGAGAAAGTTTCCTCATAGTCAACTACCTCAACTTGGGTATAACCCATTGCCACGAGCCTAGCCTTAAAGGTTTGCACCTTTCCATCTACATCTCTCTTCTGCTTATAGATCCACTTACACCCAATAGGTCTTACCCCATCAGGTAGATCAACAAGCTCCTAGACGTTGTTGAAGTACATAGACTCCATTTCCTGGTTCATGGCCTTAACCCATTCATCTTTGTCAACATCCACCATTACTTTCTTAAAAGCAACGGATCCTCGACCTCATCATTCATAATGATGTTTTGGGCTTCAGTAAAACCCATGTAGTGATCCGGTGGGTTCATAACCCTCCCACTACGTCGAGGCAGTCTCAACTCTTGAGCTGGTTGACTAGACGTCCCGACCTCAACAACTCTTGTCGATCCATCGGCCTATTCAACAACTCTTGTTAAACACTCAGCAGTCTTAGTCTCACTAGAGATCTCATGTAAAATGAGCTTACTTCGTGGCGTATGATCCCTCATGTGATCTTCTTCCTATTAGTGGAAACAAACACTTTGTTCTCACTTGAATCATAGAAGTATCCTCCTCTCATTTTCTTGGGGTAGCCTACAAGGAGGCAAACCTTTGAACACGGTTTCAACTTCTTTGGGTTAGTCATTAGCAGATGTGCCGGACAGCACCAAATCTCGAAGAAGCGTAAACTACCTTTACGGCCTCTCCATAACTCAATAGGTGTTTCAGAAACACTTTTCGAGGGAATGTTGTTCAGGATATAACATGCAGTTTACACTACATAACCCCAAAATGAGTCTTAAGATGAGCATAACTCATCATAAACCGAACCATGTCCAACAAGGTTCTGTTTCTCCTTTCTGATACACCATTCTGCTGAGGTGTACCTGAGGCCGAGAGTTGGAACGCAATCCCATGTTCTATCATATAGTTTTACAATTGGAGGTCCATCTACTTTCCACCACGATCAAATCGTAGTGTTTTTATTTTCTTACCTAACAAGTTTTCAACTTCAGCCTTATACTCCTTGAACTTGTCAAGAGCTTCAGACTGACATTGCATTAGAAAGAGAAACCTTGAATAATCATCTATGAAAGAGATGAAATATTCATACCCACCTCGAGCTCTAACATTCATCGGACCATAGAGGTCTGAATGTACAAGCTCCAAGGCTTCCTTGGCTCTGTAACCTTTTCCCGTAAAAGGTCGTTTGGTCATCTTGCCTTCGAGGCATGATTCACATACCGGCAAGGAATTTTCTTCTAAACTCTTTAGAAGTCCACTTTTCACCAACTTCTCAATCCTATTGAGATTGATGTGACCTAACCTTAGATGCCAAAGATAAGTGTTTTCCTTTGGAGAAACCTTTGGTCTTTTAGCAGTTGTTGCTGTACTGAACATTTCAATGTTAAACAAGGCTTTTATGACTGACGACCTTAGTACATATAATTTATTTTCCATTGAACCATAACCAATCTCCATTCCATTCTTGAAAATAAACAATTTATTCTCAGAAAAGGAGACGGTATAACCTTGTTCAATGAGACAAGAAACCGAGATTAAGTTCCTCTTAATATGAGAAACTATAAAAACATTATCCAGTAACAGATAACATTTCTTGTCAACAAATAACTTTAGCCTGCCTACAGCAACAGCTAAAATAACCTCACCATTACCAACTCGAAGAGTCATCTCTCCCTGTGGCAACGTTTGCCAGGAACTAAATCCTTGGTAAGAGGAACTGACATGATTGGTAACACCTGGATCAAGGATCTAGGCAGAATCATCATTCTCTATCAGACATGTCTTCAAGACCAATAAATCATATTTATTGTCTTGTCTCCTCTTTTGGAGAGTATAGGGATGGAGATCGTTAGCCACGAAATTTGTTTCACACGATTCTTTCCACTGTAATAAATCAATTATTTTTAAAATCTTTAAACAGAAATACTAATGAGTTGCTGAAAAGAAAAACACATTGACCTACGTTAGGTTTTAAGCAAATACCCATTGTAAAACAAAACAACATACGATAAGGTTTTAGCAAAACTAACATGAACCCCGTGTGACAAATAGTTTCGCAATGACGCTTCAAAGATTTAAGACAAAAGCCGCCGAAGGGAGGTCAGTTATCCCTCCTCTGAATTGAGAAGTTATCAACCAGTCATTAATACCAGAACAACTCTTGCTCCTATAACGACTAGCCATCATTGATTTGGCAAAGAGATCATTAACTTACTTAACAATTTTTCGTAAGTGTGACCTGCCATTTTAAGCCCTAGAGGTCCGTCCCAAAAGGCCAATATGAAGGAAAAAATCCAATTGGGGCAAAACCTAAAGCGACCCTATCCATTTCTAGAGTTCACCTTGATATTGACCAATTGCACAAAACCCATCCGAAGAGGGCCACATCGAAGGCGACACGGGGGCGTATAGAATGATCTCACAGTGTGAACCAATGACAGAGACCATAGAACGTGTTGGCACACACCCTTCACCCACTTAATATAAATACTCTTTCCGTCCACCTTGATATTGACTCATGCAAACACCATTCGAAGAGGGATGCATCCTGGGGCATCTTGAGGCCAAGCATGAATCTCATGGTGTGAACATATAGGGAGAAACGTGAATGGAATCATAGACATATCTAATACGCCTCCTCCTCCCACTGATATTTTATAATCTAGGGTTTAGTTTACTTAGAAAAAACACGGCTAAGGATTTTAACTAAGTGACTTTTAGGTTTTCCCAAGAGTAACTTTTACTTTGGATAGTTGAACAACTTTTGAACATCATCCATTAAACTCTTTAACGGAGTCTTTGACCAAATCGTCGCATGCTTGTTGAAAATCTATCTAATTCACCTTTCCAGGTAGGTTCCCAGGTAGGGGTGTTACGTTTCCGTCAACTTAAGAACCCCAGCCTAGCCAGAACCCGCCTTAGACAAAAAGTCCCTTATAGATAGGTTTACAACAAAATTTATCTTTTATTCCAACCAATTTAATCCTATTAAATTGATTTTAAAAGATTAATCTAGGTTACTAAACTCTTTAGAACCACTTGAACTTAGGTCTATCCAATCCAATTTTAAAACCCTTTTAAAAAAACTTAAGTTCACCTAAGTCTACATGCAACTCTGAATTATTGATTTTAGGTCTAATTTCCTTTATAACACTTATAAACGGAAACAACCACAACGTGAAGCTAACACATGCAAGGCATTCATAACACTTATAAATGGCCTAAGTGTCATGCTCAATGCCTTGTCCATTCATTGCTACTTCTTTTATATAACACTTATACAAAAACCGCAATGAAACAAGCAAGACATGTTTCCATTCACCCTTAGACTATAACATTTATAATAAAGGGATGATGCATGATCATGCTCAATGAATGCAAAATATAACTTTTATATTTCATGATGCATGTGTATGCTTTCAAGTAATTTCTTCATGCTTGATTATAACATTTATAATACATGATGCATGAGTAATTGCACAACCTAAGGTGGGTTTTTAACTATATGACAAATACTTTGACATATAAGAACCATACATCACATGTATAAGAAATAAAAGTTGATGAAACGGGTAAAATTGCCTTAAAACACAAAAAGGAAAGCTAGCTATTAATAAAACAAGGAGTCTCTGGTTCAAACAGGCGAACCGGGTCTTGAACCGCTCGGAAAAGCATTTCTTCTTCAACCATCCATCGTGTACAAAGCACCCCGCGATCGTCTACACAATAAAACAAACCCTTCATTCTATTGCTTATCAGCGCCCCCAGAGTTAAACGATTGTTTAGCATTACTATACGATCGTTTAGAAAAATCCAAATGATCATTTAGCCATTACAACACAATCGTGTACATTTACTTAGTGATGACAGGCAGAAATGCATGCCATCTTAGAACTTTTACTTAGAATTATGAAGGTTGTTAAGCAGAATATGTAGCAATTATGCTAGGAATTCATGAGAAAGTGAGCTTGCATCGTTCAGCGTGATGGCAAAGTTAATTTCGCCTAAAACGCAAGGGCTTTTACAATCAACACTTTGTAATACCAAAAGCTTTAACAAAAAGGCAATTTAAACCCGAAACATTCATCACATTCATCCACAAATGTAGAAACCCACCGCGATTGTAAAAACAGTTTGATTCAGATCTGTAATTTGGAATATCAGAGAACTTGGCTTTGATACCAATTGAAGAAAATCGAAAATAAGATTTTTCGTGAGCAGCGGAAGTAAGACCATTCCAAATTACAATCATGAATCAACAAATCATTTACAGTCGACTTCAAAACAAGCGGTTATACAATGTACAGAGAAATTACAGCATGAACATCAAAACAAAAGGAAAAACTATACTAACAACAGCAAAAGCATCTCCACACTCCGATGCGCACTCTGATCGAACGATGGCAACCACGAATACTCGATTTACACGACCGCAACACCGCATGAACACAGCACGAACAGTTTGTGCTCGTCCTCAACGATCTCCTCGGTCACGATCTCCTCCGCAACAGTGAATGGTCTCCGCAGTACCACGAACGGCCTCTGAAAAACCTCGACGGTGTCGAGTTGAGTCTGACACCACTAACAAAGTGACCTTGGTATTCTCGGTGTGAGAATCCAGAGGGTGGGCTCTGTTCAGACTTGGTGTGAGGCAGACGAGTGGAGCAAACAACGATCGCGTACACGACTGGGCAAATGGGGGAGGACTGTCTCTTATACACATCTAGATGTGTATAAGAGACAATCCAGAGGGTGGGCTCTGTTCAGACTTGGTGTGAGGCAGACGAGTGGAGCAAACAACGATCGCGTACACGACTGGGCAAATGGGAGAAGTCGAAGACCTATCGTATAGGTCGATGCCCTATCGTTTAGATAAAACTATGCAATCTTCTAGCAAAAGCTATGCAATTGTTTAGCTCGATCGATTCTACATGATTTTTTACCTTGGGTCAGCGATTGTCTAGCAAAGCTATGCGATCGTTTAGTAAACACTGCACGATCGTTTAGCTAGCACCTGCACGATCATTTACCTAGCCCAGCCGTCATTTAGTAAATGTGTATTTACTTGACAACTTTCGTGAGTTTCTTTTCCCCGGAGAGAAAACTCAAATTATTTTCAAACTTTTGTGAAAACTTCTGTAAAAACTCTTTTTCAAAATAGGAAACTGATTTCCTTTTAAACTCACGGTTACCATGATCAATAACCACCCACTACTTTGGTTATTTAAAAAAAAAGTATTAATTGCTAATAATTAATAATATTATAAACATAAATGATAACAAACTTATCGCACTATATTTATAACCTATAGTTTTAATATTTCATCTCATGAAACATATAAACCATAGTTCTTTTCCTATTCCATGGTACTTAATGTAAATCTCATTTACATCAATCCTTAACTAGATGTATCTTATACATCATACCGATTATATCATATATAATCAAGATACCTTTGTCTTCTTAAGTACCACTGATCCCTCTAATGAACATAAATCATAGTCCTACTATGACTGAGTCTTTTCTTCTATGACTGAGTCTTTTCTTCCAAAGAGAAGTTGTGGCCACTATGTTCAAGCCCCGGAATCAGCCCTTAAATGAGAAATCTCTCTACTTATCCCTGCTTCAAGAAAGGAGTGAATTCCATATTATAGATTGAGTTTCCAGCTCCCAGATCAGACAAGTCCCCAAAAAGGTAGGCATGTTGAGTGGGCAATCTGGCCACTCTCACCCATACTAATCAAATGACCACCCTCAAAGGCAGAAGTTCACAAAACACTCAGGATTGAGGTCGTGCCACCTATGGTCGTTTAGGTGAGATGCAAGTCTCTAGTATCAATGATGTTATATACAGAGTCTAGTGATCTCGTGGTCTAGGTCTTATACAAACTCTTTGTATAGGACACCCCCGCTCCACGTCTCCACACGAATGGTTAGGATCTACCATCTGTAGTAGTTTACAACACTTACAAACCTCTACAAAACGAGTCGTATCCATAGTCTCACCAAGGAGCTTTGTTTATTGGATATGAGTAAATGTCAGAATTAAATAACACTTATTTTATTCATTGAATAATGTGTATCTTTACAAAACAACGAGACTCCGGGAGATTAGGACACCAATCCCAACAGAGAACCCATTGAATTAATCTTGACTTTGCATCTTTCTTGGTCTTTAAATATTTGATTTCCAAGTGGTCAGTGTGAATGATCACTTTGGATCCCAACAAGTAAGCTCTAAAATTCACCAGCGCAAAGATCACCGCAAGAAGTTCTTTTTCAGTGGTAGTGTAATTCATTAGGGCAAGGTTCAAAGTTCTACTCACATATGCGATGGGGTGTAGCATTGTTTTCTTCTTTTATGCTAGCACCGCCCCCATCGCATAACTGCTAGCATAGCACATCAGCTCAAACGACTCTATCCAGTCAGGTGCGATCAACACAGGTGTGGTTATCAATGCGTTCTTTAGTATTTTGAATTCGTTGAGGCATTTTTCATTAAAGTCAAACGTTCTATCGGCCTCTAACAACGCACTCAATGGTCGAACAATCTTTGAAAAGTCCTTCACAAAACGACGCGATAAAATCCTATATGTCCCAGGAAACTCCTGAGAGCCTTCACATTTGCTGGTGGTGGAAGCTTTTCAATGGCCTCAATCTTCGTCTTGTCCACCTCCCGCCCTTCCCTGGAAACTTTTGCTCGAGCACAATACCTTCATTCACCATGAAGTGGCACTTCTCTCAGTTCAGCACAAGATTTGTCTTTTCACATCTCCTCAGTATCTTCTCCAAATTGCTTAGACAGACTTCATACATTTGCTCATAAACCAAGAAGTCGTCTATAAAAATTTCCACTAAATCTTTAAGATACTCAGAGAAGATTGCCATCATGCACCTCTGGAATGTGTTCGGCACATTGCATAATCCGAATGGCATACGGAGAAAAGCAAACGTTCCGTAGGGGCAGGTGAATGTGGTTTTCTCTTGGTCTTCATAAGCAATCATTATTTGGTTGTAGCCCACATACCCGTCCAAAAAGTAGAAGTAATCATTTACTGCTAGGCGGTCTAGCATCTGGTCAATAAAAGGCGAGGGAAATGATCCTTCTTCATTGCCGCATTGAGTTTGCGGTAGTTCAAGCAAATCCGCCAGCCAGTGACGGTCCTCATTGGTATTAATTCATTGTTTGCATTAGGAACTACCGTCATTCCTCCCTTCTTGGGCACACATTGCACGGGGCTGACCTACATGCTATCGACAATTGGATAACTAATTCCTATGTCCAACCATTTGATTATCTCCTTTTTCACAACCTCCTACATCACAGGGTTTAGTCTGCGTTGAGCCTCGATAGGCCATTTTTGGTTTTCCTCGAGATGTATCTTGTGCATGTAATATGCGGGGCTGATTCCTCTTATGTCTACAAGCATCCACCCTATTGCTTTTATATACTTCTTCAAGATGCTCAGTAGCACATTTTTTTGTTCTTCTTGTAGCGCAGAGGAAATTATTCAATGGCAGAGTTTCATTTTGCCCCAAGAAAACATACTTCAGGTGGCTTGGCAAGGTTTTTAATTCCACGGTAGGTGGTTGTTCCAAGGATGGCTTTTGTACTTTTTTCTCTTTATTCAACGTCGGTGGTTGTTCCAAGGATGGCTTTTGTACTTTTTTCTCTTTATTCAACGTCTATTTTTCTTCTTTGTTTGTCGTTTCCATGGTTGTATTGCAACTTGCTACAGATGCGGTCGCATCCTTTTTTTTGAATCCTCGGTCAGCTTTAAGGAGCGCACTTAAGGGCCTTGCAATCTGGGAGAAGTTTTGAATAAATCTTCTATAAAACCCAGCGTGTCCCAGAAAGCTCCTAAGTGTTTTCACGTTCACTGGTGGGGGTAGCTTGGAAATTGCATCGATTTTCGCCTAATCAACTTCCAATCCTGCTTTCGAGATTTTATGACCCAGAACAATTCCTTCTTCCACCATAAAGTGGCATTTTTCCCAGTTCAGAACAAGATTTGTTGCCACGCATCTCTTCAAGACCTTTTCCAGGTTAGATAACTGTTCACTTGATAACTGTTCTGATGGAAACTATGGCTCTCCTGGTTGTGATTCTCGTCCCAACTTAAAGTTGGGTGATCCCACCAACCAAGGTTGTAGATGTTGCCAAATAACTCATTATGAACAGAGTATACAGCCTGTTGATTCCACAGGCAGACTTCTGTTGGATGTTATGTTAATTTGGTAAGCTCGCTTTATTATTTTCTTATGCTAGAATTTTTTTTCTTTTTTTTAGAACACTATGCCTTTTTTATTCCTCTTTGTCTAGACTTGCTACTCAAGATGGTTGTTCTTAGACCAAAGGTTGTCCTATCAGGATAACAAAGAAAATTAAGTAGATATGACGTTTCTAAGAGTTTTAAGATTCTAAATAAATCTAAATAGCTAAGTATTCAATTTTTAAAAAAATTAAAATGGAAAAAAGTTTCTTTTGAAAAATAAGTTCCAAAATTTTGTTAACAAATTTTAAAAGGCCTAAGATTTTGTTTGTATCCTTACTAGAAAGAATGTGTCATCAAAATTTCATCTATAAAAATCGAGAGATTATGTAAAACAAATAATGCATAGAACAAAGTGAATGAGATTCTGGAATGTGCAAACATGCATTTATTCAATCATGAATTTATTGCATTCAAGGAAAAAATGGTCTTTTACAGCATAAAGAATTCAACAGACATGTTTTTCAAATAATCAAAATTACGTTATTAAGATGAATCACAGTCGCAGAATCTATGTAATCAGTCTAAGTAATCAACAATCTATTAGCCCGACCTCATATGCTTAAGGGTTCTAGATATGCATTTATGATTCTATATAAATCATTACAAAGCAAAAATTTTCAGTAAGGCGGCTCATTTTTACAAAGCAAAAAATACCATGTAGAATACCAACAACATGCAATGTTTCTCACCCCCAACTTAAAGATAGAACATTGTCCTCAATGTTTAGAATAAGCAAATGAATTCAACAAAAACAAAAAAGAAGGGATGTGGAGAGAAACTTCCCTAGTTTTTGTTGATCATTTATTTACTTGAGAGAGAATTTCCTTGCTTTTGTTTTGTTTTTCTTTGGGACCTTCTCATTTTTATTTTTCTATTGAGATAATCACCTACAAAAAAAAAGAGAAGAATCAATTATTCTTTTTATTTAAAATGCTAAAATAAGAAAGAAGAAAGATGAAAAATTAGAAACGAAAAATGAAAATGAAAAGAAAGAAAGAGAAAATTTTGTCCTGTTGTAAATTTTTAGCGTCGTTTGCTTGAAATTGATGAAAAGGGGTATCAAGTATATGAGGGATTGGTGACACAGAAAAATTGAATCCAGGCTACAAGTCCATGCCATAAACTTGAACACATAGATTTTATGCGATGATATGCAATACTACTTCTAAATATGCATTATTAATTAATGTTCTTGTAGTATGCTGTGCGTTGACACAAGTTTCCTTGCGTTGAAACCAAGTATAATTTCACCGCAAGTTTCTCAGTGTGATCTGAGGTCGAACACAGGGACTGTTTTAGGTTATTGTGTTATATTTGTGATATATGCGACCAGGGGTTTTTCAATTTACAAAAAGGTTGTGTGTACAGGCATTTGAAAATGCGATAAAGTAAAGGTAAGTGAAAAAAATGCGATAATAAAGTAAATTGCGATAAAAGTAATATGCGATAAAATAAACCTAAGCTATGATGATACAAGATACAGGTTTCATGATACAAGATACTGAAGGTGAGACTGACTGTGAAGTTTATACAAAGATCGTATTATGCAGTGGCAAGTCTTATGTGTGGAACAGAAAGAGAAAAGATTACAAACATCGCAAGTTCCATAATTGCGTTAAAGGCATAAGTACGGTTCTGCTTTTCCCTTCGCGTACACCTCTCAGTGATCGGCCGCATTTCCCACATCTCTGTGGTGAAACAGGGACGAACATAATCAACGCAAGGTTGCTTCCATCTCTGGAAGTACTTCTTGCTTTAGTTAACGCATTCTTCTAACCTTCTCTCGATAGATCAGAATGACATCTTCACTTCTGCTCTCACAGGTGAAGATGCCGTCTAGCATGCTTTAGCTAAACATCTGTATTTCTTTAGCACAGATTAAGTTACTTGTTTAATTCATATTAATCACCAAGGGATTAAGAAAACATCATGGAGAAAATGATTTATGGAGGAACGAAAATAGACAGAGAAGTGGGAATGGAAATGATCAAGACATTCAATAATACTATTTAGCGTCTGATACATGGTTGTGAATGAAGAGATTAAGAAGATGAAATACAATTGATGAATGAAAGTTAGAAACAAATAAAAATAAGCGTCAATGTCTTGGCACAGATCTGGAATGGAGAATCACTTGCTAGTGTTGATGAAGTGAATGGAAGGATGAGCTTCCCTCTCAGGCTTGCTCAACCGGTAGAAGGAATCTAAGTACAAAGCTTCTCAGTAGGGATTTGGCAGAATTGCATTGAGACTCACCTCTCGGCCTTGTCTCTTCTCTTCTCGAATTTCCTCCGATCAGCACTTAGATCAGCTCTCTCTCAATAGCCTCGTATCAATTATTCCCCGTATCAAGTATATTTTTCAGTGAATTCTTTAAGGTTATTTATAGGTTAAATTCTTTGACTCTCTGACTTGTGGTCCCCACTTTAATGTTATGGAAAGTCCAAAAATGGTGTAATAAATATTCCTTCTGTTATGCAATCAATTCGTCGAATATGCACAATGGTTAGTTGTACACGTGTCACAATCCTCCGCGTTTGCGTCGCTCATTTGCATCTTCGATCGTGTGCCCGCATGCGATGTTGTTTCTATTACTGCATGCGGTTGAAAGCTCTGGATCGACTGTCGCATTGCGTCGTCATTGCGTTGATCGTCTATTCATTCCTGACTAATGGGCGCAATGCGACGTAGATGCATTAATCCTTTTCTATTGAGCCATGAGCGCATACGGTGACTTGATTTCCTACAAAACAGACTTGAAATATCCTTTTCTACCATCTTAATGGTCTTAGTGGGTGTATTTGCGATAATTTGTAATTGTTGTATTCCTTAGCTAATTTTCATACAATTGACACAACTTTCCTCTATTTTGACCACAATATCTAAATAAAGTAGTATAAATAACTTGTATTTCTACAAGTTATCACACCCCCAAATTTAGATATATGCTTGCCCTCAAGCATATCTTCTACTAAGGCAAAAATGTCCAGTTTCTATCCTAAATTTTGCGTCGATTGGTTGCTCTGAATGCTCCACTTAGGCACATTACTTAACAGCGCAATTTTCTTCTATCCTTGCTAATTCATATCAAAGCCCTACTTTATTCTTCTATACTACAGATTTCTGCTCAAAAATGTTTTTCTAGTTTTGAAAAGAATGTTTACCTCTTCTTTATCAAAACAACTTGATGCACGGTGGTCAAATTTTGTGTCATTCATTAGAGACTGTTGGTCATAGTTACACTCTTCGTTTTGGCTTGTTCCCACGGGTGTCATGCGAACATCCAACTACGGTTGTGTGCCAATTTCGACTTTAACTCATGAATTTCAGAGGAGTTGTCTCTTTCATTCTTTTATTTTCTTTTGCATTTTTTCTCTTTTCATATTGGGTTGTTCTTGGAAACCTACCTTCGTTTTGGTTTACTCCCACGGGTGTCATGTGAACATCCAACTACAAGTAGGTTTCTTTCACAACTAACTCTTATCAGGTTGGGAATGTTTTTGAAGTTTTCCCTTGCGCTGACATTGGAGTTCTGTATGAAAATGTTTATATATATATATAAAATGAACGCATTTTCTTAATGACCGCATATTCTTGATCTCATCTACTCAGACCTTCCCCACCCCCAAATTTAGAGATGTGCAAGGTTCTCATTGCATTGTTTGGATAGAATAGACAAACACTTAGGGAAAAAAAATTCAAAAAGAAGGTTTGAGTAGAACTTTGAGAGATAAAATGTAAAGTACTGCTAAGTTACGAAGTAACTAAGTGTTAGTCATAATTTACAAAGTATGGGAAATGTTTCTAAGTATAAACATATTATACATCTTGGCAGCGCAATGAATAACGCAAAAGTAAAGATCAAGAACATCAAAAATATTGACAAAGGATGATAAAGAAAAAGGCACGGGCAAAAAAAAGAGAATATTTACTCAATTGTATTGAATATTAACAAAGTATACAAATAATTAAAAATTAACGCAATACAAAAATTATTGCTTGTACAAAGAATCAAAGAATTTCGTTAACTTAGAAAAATAATGAATTGAAATTATCTTTTGAATCTGATTTAGACGGGTGCACGATTAAAAATCAACACCGCGCTTCCCTTAACGCAAATACATTTTTGTTGAGGACGGGCAACAATGCATGCATCCCCGCAACACACCCCTTAACTAAACACATTTCTGGAGGATCGGGCGCACGGTCTTACTACCAGCACAACACTACCTCAACATAGTGCATTTTGCTAAAGACAGGCAAAGGACACACACGCGCACAAAACACCCCTCAACGTAATGCAGTTGAGTGTAATGGACGCAAGGTGTCTCTTGTTAACAGACAATGCACCCATCAACATGTTACATACCAGTTTTTAATTTTCTTTATAATTCATCAACAATCGCAAAGTCGAAAAGACTTTGCGGTGTTTAATGTTTCATCCAATCATTCACAAAAATTAAAGAACAGTGCTACTAATGCATACAAATTAAAGAAATTAAACATGACATGAAAACTTAAATTGAAGAAACTTATAGAAAGCATTAAAGGCTAATTCCAAAAAGCGGTAAATACGTAATTTAGAAAGCAGTAAAAGAAAAACTGTAAAGAAAGCAAGAAAACATAGATAGGGATGCTGATTGAAAGAAGTTCTCAGAATTATCGCAATCGCTTCCCTTGCAAGCGGTTTAATCCTGCTTGCCCAAGTCAATGGTATCCATGCGTCGCTTGAAGTCACCTCCGTAGTAAGGCTTAATCCATTAACCATTGACTTTAAACACGTTGTTCCCATCTAAAGTTGTTAGTTCCACTGCGCCGTGAGGAAAGATAGTTTTGATTTGGAATGGCCCAGACCAGCGAGACTTCAACTTTCCTGGGAGCAATAAAAAACGAGCGTTAAATAATAATACCTGTTGACCTTCAACAAAACTGTCTGGTCGTCATGCCACTTCTTGGTTTTCTCCTTATAGATCTTGGCATTTTCATAGGCGTCCTTTCGCCATTCGACCAGCTGATTCAGTTACAGCTTCCGGACTTTCCCTGCACTTGCTAAATCAAACTTCAGCTTCTTGCATGCCCACATCGCCTTATGTTCCAACTCGAGTGACAGATGACAAGCTTTTCCAAAGACCAGGGCATACAAGGACATGCCAATTGGTGTTTTATAGGCAGTCATGTATGCCCACAGTGCTTCATCATGCTTGGGTGACCAATCTTTCCTGGAAGTATTGACTACCTTCTCCAAGATAGTTTTGATCTCTCGGTTAGAAATCTCTGTCTGCTCATTAGTCTGTGGGTGATAAGCAGTTGCAACTCTATGGCTGATGTTAAATTTAGTCAGCAGGTTGATGATTATGCGATTGATGAAGTGAGAGCCTTCATCGCTGATTAAGGCCTGTGGCGTCCCATATCGAGCAAAAATATTCTTCTTAAGAAACTTCGCCATTGTGGCCGCATCATTCTTGGCACATGCGATGGCCTCAACCCATTTTGATACATAATTAACCGCTACCAGGATATAATGATGACCTTCTGATGGTGGAAATGAGCCCATGAAGTCAATTCCCCAAACATCAAATAATTCAACCTCTAAGATTGATGTCAACGGCATTTCATTCTTTTTAGACATATTCCCCATTCTCTGGCATCTGTCGCATTGCACAACGTGAGCATGGGCATCCTTAAATAGTGTTGGCCAGAAATAGCCACACTACAAGACCTTTGTGCAGTTCACTGTCCCCCAAATTGTCCTCCGTAAGGGGACTCATGACACATCTCCAGAATGTGCTTGACTTCGTGCTCAAGAACGCATCGACATAATATATGATCAGGACCAAGTCGATATAGGAATGGATCGTCTCAGAAATAAAATTTGACATCATGTCTTAGCTTCTTCTTCTGCTGGTAAGTATAATCATCTGGTATTTGACCGCAAACGATGAAATTCACAATGTCCCCATACCAGGGAACATTAATGTCTACTGACATCAGCAACTCATCGGGGAATCTTTCTTCAATATTTCTTTCTTTCCTTTGAATCTCGCAATTCTCCAATCTTGACAAATGATCAGCGACTTGGTTCTCGGTGCCCTTTCGGTCTTTGATATCGAGGCAAACTCTTGCAGGAGCAACACCCACCGTATAAGCCTTGGTTTTGCATCCTTCTTTGTCATCAGATATTTGATCGCAGAGTGATCCATATACACCACAACGTTTGTTCCGATTAAGTACTGTCGGAATTTCTTCAGTGCAAATACTACTGCGAGCATTTCCTTCTCTGTGGCTGTGTAGTTCTCCTGCGCATCATTCAATGTTTTACTTGCATAATAAATAGAATGCAATACCTTGTCCTTGCGCTGACTTAATACTGCACCCATAGCATATCCGCTCGCGTCACACATCAACGCAAACGGTTGCGTCCAGTCCGGCGCAACCAGAATGGGTGTGGTGATGAGTGCATCTTTCAATATGTTGAATAATTTGGTGCACGCATCATCAAAATTCTATTCTCGGTCAGCTTCAAGGAGCACACTTAAGGGCCTTGCAGTCAGGGAGAAATTTTGAATAAATCTTCTATAAATCCTAGCATGCCCTAGAAAGCTCCTAAGTGTCTTCACGTTCACTGGTGGGGGTAGCTTGGAAATAGCGCCGATTTTCGCCTGATCAACTTCCAATCCTGCTTTCGAGATTTTATGACCCAGAACAATTCCTTCTTCCACCATAAAGTGGCATTTTTCCAAGTTTAGAACAAGATTTATTGCCATGCATCTCTTCAAGACCTTTTCTAGGTTAGATAAACATGAGTCATAATTGTTGCCAAAAACTGAAAAATCATCCATGAATACTTCGACTGACTTCTCCAAGAAATCTAAAAAATATCGCCATCATGCATCGTTGGAAAATGCCTAGCTCATTACAGAGTCCAAATGGCATGCATCAGAAAGCAAACGTACCAAATGGGCACGTGAAGGTAGTCTTGTCTTGATCCACCGGTGCAATTGCTATTTGATTGTACCCTGAATAACCATTAAGAAAACAGATGAATTCATTCCCCGCAAGTCTATCTAACATTTGATCAATGAACGGGAGTGGGAAATGGTCCTTTCTAGCGGCCAAATTTAACTTGCGATAAACCATACAAATTCTCCACCCCGTTGTAGTTCTTGTGGGAATTAGTTCATTCTTGTCGTTGGTGACGACTGTCAACCCGCTTTCTTTGGAACACACTACACTAGGCTCACCCAGCTACTATCAGATATCGGGTAGATGACTCATGCATCCAGCCACTTCACTATTTCCTTTTTCGCGACCTCCCTCATGGCAGGGTTTAAACGTTGTTGCCTTTCTACTGATCTTGTCTTTCCTCCTTCCAAACGAATCTTGTGTGTGCAATACGAAGGGTTGATTCCTTGAATGTCTGCCAAGGTCCATTCTAAACCCTTTGCATTGTTTCTCAGGATCTGTATAAGTGCGTCTTCTTTCTCCTTACTCAGCGAGGCCGAAATGATAACCGGTAATATGTTGTTACCTTCTAAGTAAGCATACTTGAGATGCACAGGCAACGGCTTTAACTCTAGCACAGGTGGTTCTTCCAAAGATGGCTTCATGCGTTGTGAAGTTCGTTCAAATAACTTGAGTGGTTCAAAGTTTGAGTCAACATAAATTGTGGCGCAATCCTCCTTCAACATTGCACCGATTCCAAAATTTTCTTCCTCCAGCTCCTCTAGGGGCTCGTGCCAAGGTTTTTCCCGCAGTTCCTCAATATACTGGCAATTCTTCATATCATTTGGATACTTCAACACATTAAAGATGTTGAACTTTACTTCCTGATTGTCGACCCTAATGGTTAGTTCTCTTTTATGCACATCGATCAATGCTCACCTTGTTGCTAGGAATGGGCAACCCAAGATGATAGGTACTTCTCTGTTAGCTTCGTAATCCAATATAACAAAGTCTGTCGGGAAGATAAACTTGTCCACTTGCACGAGTAAATCCTTTATCTTGCCCTCAGGATGCGTTATCGATCTATCGACGAACTGTAATGTTATCGTTCTTGGTCTTATGTTTCCGATATCCAGCTTTTTAAAGATCGACAAGGGCATTAGATTCATGCTCAGCCCTAAATCGCACAGTGCGTTTCCGACCATCTTACCTCCTATTTTGCAAGGCAATGTAAAACTCCTAGGATCCTTCATTTTGGTAGGGATATTGTTTTGAAATGGTGCGTTGCATTCATATGTTTGCACAACTGTTTCATTTTGCCCGATCCTTCTTTTATTAGCAAGAATATCCTTGAGAAATTTTACATAGCTCGGCACGTCTAAGAACCTCTGGAATTACTTACTATCATCTTTCTTCTTCAGCCTGGACGAGAAAGGTGGAGGATCTCACCGTACTTCTTATTGAATCGGCTGTTTGTTAAGGTCCTGCCTTTGCTGCATTTCATTATCTGAAGGTTGCGTTAATTTAGAATCCAAGTCTTAAGGAGCTTCATCTTTTGTAGGTGAACTTGCTTCTGAACAGGTAATCTTTCCACTACTTTGATTGGTCACCATCAACAGTTAAATCTGTTGGTACTGTTGTACAATCTGGTACTGATGGCATAGGGGCTGTTGTTTAACCACTCCTCAATGTCACTGCGTGACATTACTTTTTACCTCGTGAACCTGATGCTCCTGAAATGCTAGGCAGCGTACCAGGCACATTTTTTTCAACTCAATTGCAAGCTGTTCAGTCTGCTCTTCTAAACCTCTAAGAGAGTCAGCTTGGTGTCTAATTTCCTCGCTCTTTTCGATATAATGCTTCAGTGAAGTCTCTAGAGACGAGGTACTGCAAGAGGTATCATATAAGAACAGTTGGTCATAGGGTGGTATACTCTGAGAGTTACCTGGGCTATATTCCTGACTAATGAAGACCAGAGAGTTGCCTCGATCCCCTTGATAACTGTTCTGATGGAAACTATGGCTCCCCTGGTTGTGATTCCCGTCCCAACTTAAAGTTGGGTGATCCCACCAACCAGGGTTATAGATATTGCCAAATAACTCACTATGAACAGAGTATACGGCCTAATGATTCCACAGGTAGACTTCTGCTGGATGTTATGTTAATTTGGCAAGCTCGCTTTATTATTTTCTTATGCTAGAATTTTTTTTCTTTTTTTTAGAACACTAGGCCTTTTCTAAGAGTTTTAAGATTCTAAATAAATCTAAATAGCTAAGTATTCATTTTTTTTATGAAATTAAAAGGGGAAAAAGTTTCTTTTGAAAAGTGAGTTTCAAAATTTTGTTAGCAAATTTTAAAAGGCCTAAGATTTTGTTTGTATCCTTACTAGAAAGAATGTGTCATCAAAATTTCATCTATAAGAATCGAGAGATTGTGTAAAACAAATAATGCATAGAACAAAGTGAATGGGATTCTAGAATGTGCAAACATGCATTTATTGAATCATGAATTTATTGCATTCAAGGAAAAATGGTCTTTTAAAACATAAAGAATTCAACAGACATGTTTTTCAAATAATTAAAATTACGTTATCAAGATGAATCAGAGCCGCAAAATCTATGTAATCAGTCTAAGTAATCAACAATCTATTAACTCGACCTCAAATGCTCAAGGGTTCCAGATATGCATTTATGATTCTATATAAATCATTACAAAGCAAAAAATTTCAGTGAGGTGGCTCATTTTTACAAAGCAAAAAATACCATGTAGAATACCAACAACATGCAATGTTTCTCACCCCCCAACTTAAAGATGGAACATTGTCCTCAATGTTTAGAATAAGAAAATGAATTCAACAAAAACAAAAAAGAAAAGATGTAAAGAGAAACTTCCCTAGTTTTTGTTGATCATTTATTTACTTGAGAGAGAATTTCCTTGGTTTTGTTTTGTTTTTCTTTGAGACCTTCTCATTTTTTCTTTTTCTATTGAGATAATCACATACAAAGAAAAAGAGGAGAATCAATTATTCTTTTTATTTGAAATGCTAAAATACGAAAGAAGAAATGTGAAAAATTAGAAAAAAAAATGAAAATGAAAAGAAAGAAAGAGAAAATTTTGTCCTGTTGCAAATTTTTAGCGTCGTTTGCTTGACATTGATGAAGAGGGGTATCAAGTATATAAGGGATTAGTGACATGGAAAAATTGAATCCAGGTTACAAGTCCATGCCATAAACTTAAAGACAGATATTTTATGCGATGATATGCGATACTACTTCTAAATATGCGTTATTAATTCATGTTCTTGTAGTATGTTATGCGTTATCACAAGTTTTCTTGCGTTGAAACCAAGTATAATTTCACCGCAAGTTTATTGGTGTGATCCGAGGTCAAACACAAGGACTGTTTTAGGTTATTGTGTTATATTTGTGATATATGCGACCAAGGGTTTTTCAATTTACAAAAAGGTTGTGTGTACAGGCATTTGAAAATGCGATAAAGTAAAGGTAAGTGATAAAAATGCGATAATAAAGTAAATTGCGATAAAAGTAATATGCGATAAAATAAACCTAAGTTATGATGATACAAGATACAGGTTTCATAATACAAGATACTGAGGGTGAGACTGACTGTGAAGTTTATATAAAGATCGTGTTATGCGGTGGTAAGTCTTATGTGTGGAACAGAAAAAGAAAAGATAATTAGTACAAACATCGCAAGTTCCTTAATTGCATTAAAGGTATAAGTACGGTTCCATTTTTCCCTTCGTGTACACCTCTCTGTGATCGGTCGCATTTCCCACATCTCTGTGGTGAAACAGGGACGAACATAATGAACGCAAGGTTGCTTCCATCTTTGGAAGTACTTCTTACTTTAGTTAACGCATTCTTCTAACCTTCTCTCGACAGATCAGAATGGCATCTTCACTTCTGCTCTCACAGGTGAAGATGTCGTCTAGCATTGTTTAGCTAAACATCTGTATTTCTTTAGTACATATTAAGTTACTTGTTTAATTCATATTAATCAAGGGATTAAAAAAACATCATGGAGAAAATGATTTATGGAGGAACGGAAATAGACAGAGAAGTGGAAATGGAAATGATCAAGACATTCAATAATACTATTTAGCGTTTGATACATGGTTGGCAGAATTGCACTGAGACTCACCTCTTGGCCTTGTCTCTTCTCTTCCCGAATTTCCTTCGATCCGCACTCAGATCAGCTCTCTCTCAATAGCCTCGTATCAATTATTCCCCGTATCAAATATATTTTTCAGTGAATTCTTTAAGGTTATTTATAGGTTGAAGGCTTTGACTCTCTGACTTGTGGTCCCCACTTTAATGTTATGGAAAGTCCGAAAATGGTGGAATAAATATTCCTTCTGTTATGCAATCAGTTCGTCGAATATGCACAACGGTTAGTTGTACACATGTCACAATTCTCCGTGTTTGCATTGCTCATTTGCATCTTCGATCGTTGTGCCCGCATGCGATGTTGTTTCTATTACCACATGCGATTGAAAACTCTGGATCGAGTGTCGCATTGCGTCATCATTGCGTTGATCGTCTATTCATTTCGGACTAATGGGCGAAATGCGACGTAGATGCATTAATCCTTTTCTATTGAGCCATGAGCGCATACGGAAACTTAGTTTCCTGCAAAACAGACTTGAAATATCCTTTTCTACCATCTTAATGGTCTTAGTGGGTGTATTTGCGATAATTTGTAATTGTTGTATTCCTTAGCTAATTTTCATACAATTGACGCAACTTTCCTCTATTTTGACCACAATATCTAAATAAAGTAGTATAAATAACTTGTATTTCTACAAGTTATCAATTGGCCAAATGCAAGTCCAAGTGGACTTGGTTTACATTCCCTTCATTGTATAATTTGATTATGTACTCGTTCACCTTGAAGATTTTTGTGTTTTTTTCAGGGAACATCAGAATTTTAAGTCTTTTTAGGTTTTTTTTTCTTAGGGTTTTTGGAACAACTTCTCAAGTTCTTGCACTTCTTTGGAGAAGGGAGAACTTTGGACTCAATCCTTTTTACCTGCACATTGAAAATGGAGCAAAGATTAGAATCTTTGTTTTTGTTTTTTGTATTACAAACAAATTTTAAATTTGAATTATCAGTTGAATGGTTTTCATTTGTACAAAATTTGTTTTTAAAATTTTAATCTACTCTTAAAATATTTACATTTTAGCAAAATTTCTTGTTCAAAGAATTCTCATTGTTTGAAGAAGATTCATTCTTTTTAGAAAATTGAAGTGAAGAATAAGAAACATGCTTTTTATTTGAATTATAATGGTCGAAAAAGTTAAGAGATACATGAGAAGAATTATCAGTAATCAAATCAAAACCATAATGAATGGAAAGGGCTACCAAACAATTAGAACTTTTGTACAACATGAAATCAACAACGTGATCAATTTCATCATATGTGTCTATGGAACAAAGAGAATAATATTCCTCCAGAAATTTCATGGCATCATAAATGTTGAAGTATTTTACCTTTCCGTCAAATTCTACTGATAAAGATTCCTCATCTACGTTAATTCTAGTTTTTGCAGTTTTCATGAAGGGTCTACCAAGTAAAATATTAGAAGAAGAAGTAGAGTATGGCTCATCTATTTTTAAAATGTAAAAATCTACGGGAAAGATTAATTCTCCAACTCTCAACAAAACATCCTCTACTATGTTTAGAGGTTGTATGTATGACCTATAAGCTAGTTGTATGTAAACATTCATTTTCTGTAGGCCATTTGATTTAAGGTCTTCATAAACATGAAAAGGCATAACGTTTATTGAAATACCTAAATCTAACATAGCATGAGTAATAATTCCATTTCCTATTTTTCATGGCAAGATAAACATTCCTGGATCTCTATATTTTTTGGGCATATCCTTTTTTAACAAAGCAAAGAAATTCTTGTTAACAGTTATTGTCTCCTCTTCCTTCCCTTTCCTTTTCTTAGTACATAAGTCTTTTAAAAACTTAGCATACCTAGGTATTTGTTGAATAGTATTAAGCAAAGGGATGTTAATTTGTACCTTTTTGGACATCTCAACAAGCTCTAGGTCGGTATCTTCTACCTTAGGTCTTGCTAATCTACTAGAGAATGGTGCATTGGGTACATACGACTCTACTTTAGGAGGAGAGTAATCACATAGCTCAGAAAAATAGAAGTCCCTTTTGGTTAACTTACCTTTCTCTCTTGTTCTTTCATTACCTTTTCTTTCTTCTGGGGAGGAGATTAAATTGGGGTTGCATCTTAAGAAGATGAGTGGATTTCCTTACCGCTTCTTAGTGTGATTGCGCTAACATTTACATGCTCCGATTGAGCAAGGAGCTTTTTGGATGATTTACTCACAAGCTTGCTTACTATAGTTGCAAGTTGGGTGATTCGTGTGCCCAAGTTTGAGAAGCCTTGTCTAGTTTTTTGTTAGAAAGATTTTGTGTCTTGTCTTGTTGTATGTTGTCCTTTTGCAAATTGTGGAGTTCCTGTTGAAATTTCAAAGAGTAGCCAGCAAAGAATTTCACTACATCCTCGAGAGACATACTTGAGGAGCTTGAAGAAGATTGATTCTGGTTCTTCTATTGCCCTTTAGATCCCCATTTGAAATTTGGATGATCTTGCCACCCTTGGTTATAAGTTTGCCCATGGGGGTCGTATTTTCTCTGAAATCCTGCAATGGAATTGACTTGGGCTTTTGGGCAAGCCTCGGAAGTGTGCCCTGTAGGAAATCGGACATGAGGATTTCCATGAGCAGCAGAAGGATCATTCCAAATTTCATTCATATATGAACATACACAATTACAATCACGAACGACAACAACAGGCTATACGCAAAACAAAAATTACAGCATGCTTTATACACGATCAAGGGATGAATTCACATACCTTTGAAGACTCATCTTTAAGATCCCTCAATCATGACTACTCGTTCACAGCAAGACGGTAACCACGAACGCTCGAACACTTCGACCACTACACTTTACGATCCACGGAAATCTCGAACACAACGATCACCCGGATCACAAACACAACGAATGCAACGAACGGCCTCCACAGAACCTCGACTGTGTTGAGTTGAGTATGACACCACTGAAAAGGTTACCTAGGTATTCTCGGTGTGAGAATCCAGAAGTGTGGGCTCTGTATGGACTTGGTTAGAGGATGAGACCAGAGGAGAACAATCGTGTAAACAATTGAGCAAATGAGAGATGTTAAAGCCTATCGTATAGGACGATGCCCAATCGTTTAATAAAAGCTATGTGATCATCTAGCAAAAGCTATGCGATCGTTTAGCTCATCGGCCAGTTGATAGTCTATCGTATAGAAACTCTCCACAATCGTCTAGTCTCTTCAAGCTACCGTTTAGTAAAGTTTATTTACTTGACAACCTTTCCATGAGTACTTTCCGAGATTGGATTTCTCAATTCAACATTACATTACTAAATATAGGAAAACATTTTTCCTTTTATCTCATGGTTACCATGAAATCACCAATAACTTCCCACTCAATTGGTTATTAGAGAAAAAGATATAATTATCCAATAATTAATATTATTATAAATATAAATGATAACCAACTTACCATACTATATTTATAACCAATAGTTTTAATATTTCATCTCATAAAACATATAAACCATAGCTTTTTTTCTATTCCATGATACTTAATGTAAATCTCATTTACATTAATCCTCTACTTGATGTATCTCATACACCATACTGATCATATCATATATAATCGAATTACCTCTTGTCAATTTGAACATTTCAAATCAACACCAAGAACTGATCCTCAACTTGAATCCATTGAGCTACTAAGGAAACCTCATGGACCTGTAGCTTGAAGATCCAACGGTACATGAATAACTGACTAAACTCTTTAGTCACGAGATCCACCATCCGTTAACTGTCAGACACTCCACTAAAGATCGTCAGCTGAACTCTCCTTACTATAGATATATTATGTGTCCATCTTAACCAATCAACAGTGCGATAACCCTTCACAGATCGCTCATAAGTATAGCTCGGTTAATAAGTGTTATGCCCCTGTAGTTACATCTAATTCCTTAAGTACCCCTGATCCCTCTAATGAACATAAGTCACAGTCCTACTATGACTGAGTCCTCTTTTCCAAAGAGAAGTTGTGGTCACTATATTCAAATCCCGGAATCAGCCCTTAAGGGAGTAATCTATCTACCTACCCCCTACTTCGAGGAAGGAGTGAATTCCATCTTGTGTAACTGAGTTCCCAGCTCCCAAATTAGACAAGTCCCAAAAAAGGTAGGCATGTTGAGTTGGCAAGCTGATCACTCTCACCCATACTAATCAAAGGAGCGCCCTCAAAGGAAGGAGTTCCCAAAACACTCATGATTGAAGTCATGTCACCTATGGTCGTTTAGGTGAGATGTAAGTCTCCAATATTAACGATGCTATATACAGAGATGAATCATTTCGTGGTCTGGTCTTATACAAACTCTTTATATAGGACACCCTCGCTCGCATGTCTCCACATGAATGGTCAGGATCTACCATCTGTAGTAGTTTACAACACTTGCAAACCTCTACAAAGTGGGTCCGTAGTGTCACCAGGATCAGGAATCCCTCCTTAATCCTTATACTACATACCTGTTTAGGTTTCACTTAAGGTGTGATCCACTTGTATATCTCATATACATGCTTAAGTTTATATACAATAACAATGGAGCTTTGTTTATTGGATATGAGTAAATGCCATGATGAAATAAATTTTATTTTATTCATAACAATGTGTATACAACAAACAACGAGACTCCGGGAGAATTAAGACATCAATCCCAAAAATCTCCCACTTGTCCTAATGCCTCAGAGACTAATGTACAATACAAGATAAAGACATGCACAATATACAATAAACTAAGGCACAGCCTAGGATCATCTCCCACTTGCCCTAGACAAGAAGTAGCATGTCCCGCAGATCCAGACTCTCAAGGTAACCTTCGAACACTTTATCCGTGAGAGCCTTTGTAAAGGGATTAGCAACATTATGCTCTGACGCGATCTTCGTGACTATCACATCACTATGATGCACAATCTCCCTGACCAAGTGGTATTTCCATTCTATATGCTTGCCTTGACGATGACTCCGAGGCTCCTTTGAATTTGCCACAACTCCACTGTTATCACTAAAAGAGTGATAGGCAAACCCATATTTGAAACAACTTCTAAATCTAAGAGGAATTTTCTCAGCCAAACAGCCTTCTTAGCTGCTTCACAGGTGGCTACGTATTCGCCTTCCATAGTGGATTCCACGATGCATCCTTTCTTGATGCTTCGCCAAACTACAACCCCTCCATTCAGAGTGAACACTGACCCCGATGTCGATTGGCGAGAATCTCTATCGGTCTAAAATTCAAAGTTTGCATATCCTGTAAGGATTAAATCCTTATCTCCATACACGAGCATGTAGTCCTTTGTTCTCCGAAGAAACTTGACATGTAGAAATGCATGTCATCTCATCTTCTTTACTTAGAATTATGAAGGTTGTTAGGTAGAATATGTAACAATCATATTAGAAATTCACGAGAAAAAAAATTTTGCATCGATCAGCATGTCAAATCTCAGCTAACCCGTTATTTTGCGTTAATTATGCATTCAATGTTCTATTTTTGTAGCTAATGCAGGAAATGAACGCAAATGCAGAAACCGGACACACAATAGATGACTGTATGTAGAGAAACACTCCATCGAAAAGGCAAACGCATTCGAATCAATGCATGGATGTTGCGGTAATCAGCCATATGCGTCCATCACATGGGAGTTTCGCTCGTCAAGCGATTCTGGTCATCATGTACAGTTCCGGTATTAAGCGAATGCGGCCATTGAATGATTGCGACTACACGACAACGCAAACTAATGGGATCAATGCAAGGTAGGTGGAATGAACGCATCAACGCATCTACCTCGAGAAAAACCAAAAGATGATGTTGACATTTTACCTACCACGCCGTTGGTAGCAGAGGTTCGGAAAGGACTAACGCGCCGAACGTCAGACTCAGAGCAGTCCAATAAATGTTGTCGGTGACCCAAGCTCTATAAATAGAAGCTGATAAGCAGAAATTCAAGGGATCCAGGGTTTTCGCCCAAGGTTGAATCCAAGGCTTTCGCCTGAGGTTCGCCTAGGGCAGAGCCTTGTGATCCAGACAAAGGCGTGAGAAGATGGCTGAGAGTTCTTCACCTCCTTCATCCATTCTAATTGACGATCGGAGTTAGATCTCGAGAGAGTCAGCTCCTCCGCTCATCCATGGCACCACCGGCAGCCTTGACGCACATTCGCTGGGAGCAAATCTTTGCTTCCAACTGGTCATTTCCTTTTCCTTTCTTTTCCCATATTGTATTGTATGACATCTTGGAATTAAGAAATTAATACAATTTATTTTTCAATGCATTTCTCTATTCCTTCACTTCATCTCCATCTTTTTTTCTTAGCATCTTTACTTTCATTGCAACACTTAGTGGGACTGCTTGGGTATTGCATACTTAGTCATGTGGATTAGGGATATGAAATATGTAGCAACCCACCGAGAGGTATGCGTTGTGCGAGTGTGTGAGTAATCTTATTTGCTTAGTGTGAATCTACTGCAACACTTATCTATAGGCTAACTTATTTCTTGTCTATGATTAAAGTCAGCAACAATCAACTGCCCGGAAGGGTAAGTGGTTGGACGCATTAAGTAAGGCATGCATTGTTCACTAGAGATAGGAGTAATCTTGTGTCAACCAAGTTCATGCATTTGTCTTGTTTTATGTTGTGCCCAACACCCCTTTAGAGCTACTCGAGAGAGAGTCAAAAGAAAGAACCTAATGACTCGAGAGAGCTAGATTAGAATATAGACTCGAGAGAGCAAGATTAGATCGGCATAAGCAAGAAATAGGGACTTAGAGATAAGCATTGTTTGCTATTAACCCATCGCATGCATCCTAGAGATAGGATACGATTGAGTGCGGTCACCACAACGTTGTGTGCATTTTGCATCGTCACATATGAAAAGAGTAGAAACTTAGGAATAAGCTCTATGGACACTTTTGCATTCAACACATGCGTCCTAGATTTAGGAGCATTGCATTTGCATTGAAAAATGATTTGTTGTGCATGAATACAGCATGATCGCATTGGCTTGTGTTGACTAGGGTTGCCATTGCGGTCACTCTTAAGGGTTGCAATGAAAACATCTTCGCATTTTATTTATCTTCCCACACATTTATTTCATGTCAAGGTTTGTCGCATCTCTACCTTTCATGCATATTCTCATTGCATTGTCTGTTAGATAGAAGTATGAGTAGGATTAACTTAGCAACATCCCCTCCATTCTTTTAGTTATACCACCGCATGCACATCACCGCATACATATAGCTACAAGTCCCTGTGTTCGACCTCGGATTACCCAAGAAACTTGTGTTCACGTTATACATGGCGTGAGCGCAAGAATAACTTGTGGCAAGATGCATGGTCATCGCATACATTCATTAATGCATTACCAGTCCAATGTATGACCATCGACGCATGACTATCAACGCATATCTTAGGAATATGCATCGCATAACGCGTCCACGGGATTTTGGTTGTTAAGTAAAATTGAATTCCAATTTCCCACCATCACCATCCAGTGATCAAATCCTAGATTAGACTGATACCGACTGAAAATCCCTACTACATAGCAAATGTCTGGTCTGGTACACGATATTGCATACATTAAGCTTCCTACAGCTGAAGCATAGGGAATTCGTCTCATCTCTTCAACCTCTTGAGGTGTCTTAGGACATTAATCCTTAGATAAAACGATTCCATGCCTGAAGGGTAACAAACCTCTCTTGGAATCCTACATCCTGTACCTGATTAACATTTCATCGATGTACGATGCCTGAGACAAGGCTAACCTTTTGTTCTTACGATCCCGAATAATCTGGATCCCTAGAACATACTGTGCCTTACCCAAATATTTCATTTGGAACTGAGGAGCTAGCCATTTTTTAATGTCAGTCAGATACCTTATATATTTCCCAATGAGTAGGATACCATCCACATACAGTACCAGGAAAGCTACTAAGCTATTGATGATCTTCTTGAAGACACAAGGCTCATTAACATTCTGATCAGAGTCAAACGACTTGATCACAGTGTCAAATCTAATGTTCCATGATTGAGATGCTTGTTTCAGCCCATAAATGGACCTATTAAGCTTGCAAACTTTTTGCTCTTGATCTAGAACTACGAACCCCTCTGGTTGAGTCATATAGATGGTCTCTTCAAGATTACCATTAAGAAAGGCAGTCTTGGCATCCATTTGCCATATCTCATAATCATAAAATGTGGCTATGGACAGGAGTATCCTGATAGACTTGAGCATGACAACAGGTGAGAAAGTTTCCTCATAGCCAACTCCCTCAACTTAGTCCGATCTTATACAAACTCTTTGTATAGGACACCTCTGCTCGCATGTCTCTACCTAAATGGTCAGGATCTACCATCTGTAGTAGTTTACAATACTTGCAAACCTCTACAAAGTGGGTCGTATCCGTAGTGTCACCAGGATCAAGAATCCCTCCTTAATCCTTATACTACATACCTGTTTAGATTATCACTTAAGGAATTATCCACTTGTATATCTCATATACATGCTTGAGTTTATATACAATAACCATGGAGCTTTGTTTATTGGATATGGGTAAATTCCAAAATGAAATAACTTTTATTTTATTCATAACAATATGCATAATATAAACAACGAGACTCCAAGAGAATTAGGACACCAATCCCAACATGCCCGACTAATCCACACATCCTGCATGGTTTGACTTAAGGAAGACCTCCTTGGGCTACCTGAGTAAAAAGAGAAACTAGATTAGTTACTTGTGATCTAAGCTCACTTACTATACTAGATTGAGAAACATTATGATCGAGAGTCCTTGTCCCAAAATTCTAAGAGTTCTCTGCCATCATTGAAATTAGTTGGCTTTCTTCGGCCGAATTTTGTCGACTAAAGCCCCTCCAGCGGTCGCATCTATGTTTCTCCTCTACAATGGAAGCAATCCTGAATAAAAGTATTGAATTAGATATTGCTCAAAAATTCGATGATGTCGGAAAGATGCACATAACAGTTTGTATCTTTCCTAATATTCATATAAAGACTCTCCTACGCTTTGTTTTATTCCATATATTTTCTCTTATGTTATGAGCCTTAGATGCGGGAAAAAACTTTTCTAAAAACTTCTTTTTTAAACCACTCCAAGTGGTGATGGAACTCTCCAGTAGGTAATATAGCCAATCCTTAGCCACATCCTTCAAGGAGAAGGGGAAGGCTCTAAGGTTGAGCTGCTCTTGTGTCACTCCGTGTGGCCACATTCCGTCACAAACAAGGTGGAACTCCTTCATGTCCTTGTGAGGGTCTTCACCGATTTTCCTTCTGAATGTAGGAAGTAGATGTACTGGTCCCGGCTTGAGCTCAAAGGCAATAGTTGTCCCGGGATATACGATGCATAGTGGTTGTTGATTATAATCCGACTCCACTAACTCACGCAAAGTTTGCTCTCTTACTTCGTCCATGTTGTTTAGTTGAGGTTGTTCTCCTTCTTGTTAACTTGATTCTTCAAGTTCTTCTTCTTCTCTTCTAGTCATTTCCCTTCATGATCTCCTTTCCTCACGGTCAATATCTAAAATCAAATCACAAAGTAAACTCTGAGAGAAGCAGGTCATATACAAAAGGATAGTTTAATCAAACTAACTATTTTTTTTATTTCTTTTTAAAGAAAAAAGAATTCAATGATTCTTAAAGGCCAATTTCACGGTTCCCCGGCAATGGCTCCAATTTGATCGGTGGAAAATAGGTGTATTAAATTCTATCTTACCCAAAGCAAATGAAATTTATAATACTCTAACTACAACTAAAACTAGCACATAGCAATAGTGGAGTAAGAGGTCAATCCCAAGAGAACCTCTATTAATTGGCCTAAAATAGACTAATTGAATTCCAAAATGCAAGAGATTAAAGGAGGGGAGTTTTTTGTTTTAAAGAACTAGAAACTAACTAAATGAAAAGAAAGATTTGATATAGGAAATTTCGTAATGAGAGATATAAGAGGGTTTATGAGATAAGATTCAATGAGAAATTAAATCCTGGAGATTTTATGTAAACTAGGCAATTCTATCATTGACTTAACAAAGAATCATGTAATTAGATTATTCAATAGTTCATTAAGAATAAATCCCTAAGGCCCTAATTAGCTAATTTAACAATTAACCCTAATCTAGTTCTTAATTGCTTCCTAAAGAAATTTCACAATTAATCTCTAAATTGCATTAAACTCATTAGTTTTCTTAACTATGTCAAATCTTGAAATCAAAAGACTGAAAATTCAAGATTGATTGTATGAATGTTCTAAACTAATAGGTTCTTTAAAGAAAAGAGGAAAAGAAGTCCACATTTTCTACCAAGATTATTAATTCTAGCAACCATAATTATAAATTTGTTATAGAACTATTTTGCATACAAAAATTGATTAATCTTGAGTTTTCAATTCATTCTTAATCAATTTTATTCAAAATCTTAGCAAGAACTTGAAAGTAACTACATGAAATAAATTCAAAGAAAAGTCTTAAGAAAGTGCCAATTGATGCATAATTTTATGAAGTGGAAAGATGGATGATATGCGTTGATGAAATTGCGTTGTGCACTCAAGTTTCCTCAGCGGAATCCAAGTGTAAATTCCACTGAGTTTCCTGGTAAATCCAGGGTCAAACACAGGGACTTGTGAAAACAGATTGCGTTGGTAATTTTTATGAAAACTTTGCGGTGGCCAAATAAATAATTTATTAGTTTGTTGTTGATTGTGTTAATGAAGGAAATAAATAAAATGCGATGGATTTGAGAAAAGTCAGTTGTGTGATAGATGCACTGAGTATGCGATGAACGGGTTAAGAAGATCTTTAGCTAGCGTTACTTGGGAATGCGTCAGACTATGCGATCATGCTACCACCATGCACAGTAAGTCATTTTCCAATGCAAATGTGATGCTCTTAAGTCTAGGACGCATGTGTTGAATGCAAAAGTGTCCATAAAGCTTATCCCTAAGTCTCTACTCTTGTCCTATGTGATTATGCAACAAGCATAAAAACAAGGTGACTGCATACAATCGTATCTTATCTCTAGGATGCATGCGATGCGTTGATAACAAATACTGCTCATTCCTAAACTCCTATCTCTTGATTATGCGTTCTAATCTGACTCTCCCAAGCCTAGATTCTAACCTGACCTTTCCAAGTCTAGATCCTGTCCTTAGACTACCCTCCCGAGTATCTTTAATGGACGAATGAAGCATACAAAATATAATATAATCGCATAACATGAAGATTCCCTAGTTGTGCTAGCTAAGTGCTTCTCAACCCATTCACCTAATCTAGCTACTCATGCGTAAATAACAGAGAGTGAACAGATATAGAGAAAGAGATTCCATTTTGATAAATGAGTGGAGTACAAAATGACAATGAAATTTAAAGGTAGAGAGCCTGATAGCAATTCCTTGTTGACCGATGCTTTTACACTGTAATCTCTATTCGATTCTAAAGATGTTCCCGCTTCCGCAGGCGTCGGCCCTCTCTCTGTCCTTGAAGCTTCTGACGCTCTTCCAAGCTTATCGGGATGATCTATCAGCACAACCTTCCCTTTCGCGTCCGCCTTACAACGAAAGAAAACTATGAACAAGGGCATGCGAACTTGTGGAACAAAGAATAATGAACTGGTGAACCCCTTCTCTGAAGGTTGCCTCTGGTATATATAGACATCCCAGGTAAACGGCGACTTCTCTCTCATGATTTTACAGATGGGACGGTTTTAATTCCTGACTGATGCACCGAATATTTGACACCGAAAAGCTGAATGTACTTTGTGATAATTATCGGCTGTCAATATAATTCAGATTCGACTGTCATCAGCTTTTTGTCCCATCACGATTAATTGGCCTTTCACCCAGATGCGCCCACCATTTTTTGCTGACCAGGTTGCGACGATCCTTCTCGGGCGAATGTTTGAGAGCACAATCATCGTAAAGCCTTGCGGTGAAGTTGCGTTCGACCGACGATTTCCTATGATCGCAATTTTTGCATTGCGTCAATGCATATTCTGCACAATAATACAGAAATCAATTGTTCTAATGAGATGAACGCATGTGACCGCAATATTATGAAATTTATGCTTAATGGACGCAAATTGACATATTTCATCAACGCCATCCAACATTGTTTAAGAACTAAGCACTATGATAACGTTCATTTATGCCCGTTATCACACCCCCAAATTTAAACAATGCTTGTCCTCAAGCATAAGCAAAAGATTCCTTTAGAAGGTTAACTGCAAAGTTCTTTTCCTAGATTTCTCACGGATACTTCGTTCAAATCCTATATACCAAAATTTTCTTAAGTCTTATTAAAGTCTCTTCTTAAAATATTTCTAAGACCTAGAGACTGCAAGCTTAACCTTCAAAAGGACTTTACCAATTTTCAGAACATCACATGATTTATTTCAAAAAGAAAATTTTCCACCGGGGAATCAAATGATTTTATCCTTGCATATTTCTTGTCATTATTATTTTTTCTGATCTTGCGCTGATCCAAGTTCTTTGCCTTCGTTTTGGCTTGCCCCACGGGTGTCATGCAAACATCCAACTACGAGTAATGTGCTCTTTTTTAGACTAAACACATACCTACTTGGCAGCAGAGTTGCAGTAATTTATTTATGCATTGATCCTGGTGACTCGCTTTCGTTTTGGCTTGACCCCACGTGTGTCATGTGGATATCCAACTCGAGTAAGTGTCTTTCACAACTTAACTCTTATCAATATGGGTTTCCCATTACGTTGACAGTGGAGTTGTTATTCTCAATTTTTTTTTTTTTTAGAGAAAAATAGCAAGGTCGAAAATAAATACCTCCCCCCCAAATTTAAAATTCGGCAATGTCCTAAAGATTGAAATGAGTCATGCGATGTTCTTAGAATACATTGTAAAGAGAGTTTGAAAGGAAGCTAGCAAACCCCTAACTTCTAGAAATATTTCATGAGGTGACTATCTTAAGCCTAAGTTGACTCTAGTATATACGAAAAAAAATAGAAGCATATTTTTCATCATTGAAATCAAAATTGGCAAAGAAACAGAATGTGGTAACCTTCTAAAGTTATCTACGTCAAATGATTGTGGTAATCAAAGAGGATGCGGTGATAAAGCTTTTAAAACTAACATGCGATTCAAGAATCAAAGAAAGGGTTTCTCAGCTTACGGAGGCCTTTTTTGGCTGGAAATCACCTCAGCAATATGCCTTAACTCGTTGTCCATTAACCTTAAATATTCGGCTTCTATCCTCAGTGCACAGCTCCACCGCACCATGTGGGAATATTTCTTTAATAATGAAGGGTCCGAACCAATGTGATTTTAATTTTCCCGGGAGGAGTCACAATCGTGAGTTGAAGAGTAAGATCTTTTGCCCAACTTAGAGGTTCTTGCAGCATATGCATTTGTCATGCCAGCGCTTGGTGCGCTCTTTGTAAATCTTTGTATTTTTATATGCATTGATCCTCCATTCTTCTAGCTCGACCAATTGCGTTTTTTGCGCTTCTTCTGCCTTCTTCAAATCAAAGTTCAGCTACTTTACCGCCCATAGTGCCTTATGTTCCAGCTCCAAAGGCAAATGACACGTCTTACCAAATACCAACGCATATAGAGACATATCTATTGGTGTTTTAAATGCAGTCTGGTATGCCCATAACGCATCATTAAGCTTTGTTACCCAATCTATTCGTGAAGGCCTTACTACCTTCTCAAGTATCAGCTTAATTTCACGATTTGACACCTCGGCCTGACCATTCGTCTACGGATGGTATGCGGTGGTTACTTGTTGTAGAAAGTTGTATTTGCGCAGTAGCTCCTTGATATTTTGGTTGACAAAGTGGGATCCTTCATCACTTATGATGGCACGGGGAGTGCCGAAATGAGTGAAAACCTGTTTCTTCAAGAACTGGGAGACTACAGCTGCATCACTTGAAGCGTATGCTATTGCCTCTACCCACTTAGAGACATAGTCGACGGCTAATAAAATGTAATGTTTATCATTCGAAGGGGGAAATGGTCCCATGAAATCAATTCCTCATATGTCGAACAATTCAAGCTCCAAGATAGTTCATTGGCATTGCATGTTTCCATGAAATGTTACCTGTGCGCTAGCACCGATCACACTTCATTGCATAGTCAGCTGCATCCTTGAACAATGTTGGCCAAAAGAATCCACTCTATAATAATTTGGTTGCGGTGTGTTGCCCTCCAAAGTGCCCACCATATGGTGAATCGTGACATTGCGATAATATGCGTTGTTGAGCATCATTTGGTACACATAATCGAAAAATCTGGTCTGCACCTCTTTTATGCATATTCAGCTCATTCCAATAATAATGTCTGCATTCATGTTTAAGCTTCTTCTGTTGGTGGTAGGTGTAATATTCAGAAAATTACTCGCAAACCAAATAGTTGACTATGTCCGCATACCAGGGAAATTCTTCTATATGGAATAGTTGCTCATCCGGGAATACGGCACTCACCTTAGACTCGTTGCGGTCAACCTCAAGATTTTCCAGTCTGGACAAGTGATCCGCAACTTAATTCTCTGTCCCCTTCTGGTCAATTATTTTTCTATCAAATTCTTGAAGGAGGAGAATCCTGTAACACCCTAACACTAAATCTAAAGTGGGAGGTTAAATTGAGAAGAAAAATCCTAAGTAAGGATATTGGAACAAAGGGTGGAAAACATTAAAACTATCCAAAAAGCTGACCAAAGGTCCAAATGCCTATGAAGGGCTTAAAACATGTGGGACGCAAGAATGCATGGAAGATGGAAGCAAGAAGACTTGAAAAATGGCTAAGGGTTGCATACAACCAACACAAAGGCATACATAAGCCATGTGTACACGGGTAGGAAGCATGCGTCAAAGTGAGCATGCTAGGCGTGCAAGCCATGCATTGAAGCCAAGCGCACAAGCCATGCGCCAAACACGCAGCCTATGCGTCAAGGACAAGTGGCACAGGCCGTGCGTCAAGCACGCAACCCGTGCATCGATGGTGTATGCCGAGCACCCCTATGCGTCGAACAGGCAAGCCATCCTATGCGTCGAATGCTGTCGAGCTGCCGAGCAGCCCTGCATCAATGCGATAAGCCAAGCGCACGCCCACGTGGCCGAGCATGCTTATGGGGCCAAGCGCACAAGCATCTAGACAGCATGCCCATGCATCGATGGTTAGCATCGTGCATCCAATCTTAGTAGGCCGAGCAAGCCCACCTAGCAAGCCATACGTCGAAGGTGAGTGGCCACCCTATGCATTGGTGATTATCGACTCATGCGATGGCTAAGTAGGACTTTGATGAAGGAAGGTTGAGTTGCTATGCGTTAAAGATAAAAAGTAAGGCTAATTGATGGGAAACTTTAAGGGAAAATGCCAATGGTATACGAGCATAAGTCTTAAACAATTTATGTAGAGAAATATGTTAAGTATTTAAGTGATTTAGGTGGCAAAAGGAGGATCACACAAAGTTCTAGTAGGAGGTGGACAAAGGAGATTTCATGCAATTGAAGTCTTATCACCCCAAGCAGGAGGTGGCTGAAGGAGATTTCATGCAAAAAATGAGATTTTGGCTGGCAAGCTGAGATGAGAACAACTCAAGGCTAGGCTGGGTAGACTAAGTGTTGGCAGCTTCAAAGTGAGACAAATAGGAGTTGAGTTGTCACCATGGGGTGAGTTTGGAATGGCGATAAATAGAGGGGTTGGACAAAAGGAATTTATTCATACCATCACCTAAATCTTATGTTGGGAGCATATTTAGAGAATTACATTTGAGTTATTAGGCTGCCAAGTTGATTGGAGATCATAAGAAACAAAAGTTGCGTTGGTGAGGCATTAAGTCAGCCGGACGCACAGCCAGCCCACACCCTGTGCGCACACCCTGTAGCGTTGCGTCCGCTCGTCCGCACGCCTCGCTCGACGCATCCCACGCGCTAGCCCAGCGCAGCTGCCTTCCCCGTGCGATGCATAATGCCTAGCACAGCAGCCCCACCGTGCAATGCAACGCACGCCCAAATGTGCCAGCCCCCTGTGCGGCACAACACGCCCACCCTGCCTACTGCCCAATGCCCAGCTGCCTACCATGGTCCAAACAACCTCTAAAGAGGCTAATTTTGGGATTTTGGCTAAACTGAAGTAAGGTAAGCTGGTATTTTCATTATATAATGATATTTTGGCTATTTTGACATTATGTATTGATATAACAAGTATTAATTGAGGAATTTCTATTGATATGGAGGAATTCTCAGGAAGGTATCCTCAAGGTGATTTTTAGTGGAAAAACTTGCTTGCGATGAGTTTTTATTTAGTTTTATACATTGATATGTGAATATATGCATATGTAAGTGTAAAATGCATGTTGATGATGTTATGTTGTTCCCATGATATTGTTTGTGAAATTTCTATGGAAACTGAGATTATACCTGGACTACATAAGTTAGCATGCTTAATAAAAGGTACTTGACGGGAAAATATAGTCAAGTTACCTAAGCATGACTAGTGGGAAAAGAATTGTCGATGTACACATTAGTGGAAAAAGTGGGTTATAGAAAAGTTTCCATAAAAAGTTGTTATGATTGATAATATGTCCATGATATGAACATGCCACGTATAGCATGGAGCTAGAGGGTGATGATTGAATGAAATTAAACATGATCATGCATAAATTATGCTGAATTTGTGATTATGTGACTGACTTCCCAAAAATATGTTTTGCAAAGTGATTATTATCTTAAAAGCACCACTCACTAGGCTTAGTAGCTCACACTCTTCCAAATGTTATCTTGTATCCCCCCCCCCCCAGGTAGCAAAGCGGAGCGTTCAGGAAGGAGTCTACTAACCACCAACACACCAGGACTTGGTAAATTCTCAGGGCACGGCTTGGATCATGTAATAAAGAATATAAAAAATTGAACTATGTGTATGAAAGTTAGATAGATTATTGTAAACATGTTAAATTCTTAATAGATAAGGGGGGAAATGTTAAATTTAAATGTTGTCTTGAAATACTACTGGTGTACCCTCACGCTCCCTTCCAAGTCTTGAGGGTTAAGGCTAGGGAGGGGGTGTGACAAATCTACCTGATCCGTCTCGGCTTTGCGTTCTTTTTTATCATTAAGTACTTTATTGTCGAATGATCAGTATGGATGAGTACCTTTGTTCCCAACAGATATGCCCGAAATTTCCCCAACGCAAAAATTACTGCCAGGAGCTCTTTCTCTGTGGTGGTATAATTTGTCTAAGTAGGATTTAGTGTTTTACTCGCATATGCGATAGGATGCAAGATTTTTTTTCTCTTTTGCGCTAAAGTTGCTCCCATCGCATACCCGCTTGCGTCGCACATGATTTCGAAAGGAAGTGTCCAATCTGGCGCAATCAATATGGGTGCAGATCAGTGCATCTTTCAAAACTCTGAATGCGTTGAGGTAGTTGTTGTCAAACTCAAATTTTCTATCAGCCTCTAGTAACGCACTCAGTCGTTGTGCTATTTTAGAAAAGTCTTTGACAAATCGTCTGTAGAATCCAGCGTGCCCCAACAAGCTTCGTACAGCCTACACACTTGCTAGAGGTGGAAGTTTTTCAATTGCTTCGATTTTTGCTTTGTCCACCTCCAACCCATCCCAGGAAACCTTGTCTCAACACTATGCCCTTCTTCACTATGAAATGACATTTTTCCCAATTGAGAACCAGATTCGTCTCTTCGCATCTCTTCAGTATCTTCTCCAAGTTGGTTAGACAGACTTCATAAGTATTCCCATAAACAGAGAAGTCGTCCATAAAGATTTCAACAAAGTCCTCAAGATAATCTGAAAAGATGGCCATCATGCACCTTTGGGACGTGCTTGGCGCATTGCAGAGGTCAAATGGCATGCAGCAAAAAACGAAGGTTTCATATGGGCAAGTGAATGTGATCTTGTCTTGATCTTCTAGAGCTATCATAATCTGGTTGTACCCGGCATAACCATCCAAAAAACAGTAAAAATCATTTCCAGCTAGACGGTCTAGTATTTGATCGATGAATGGCAGAGGAAAATGTTCTTTCTTTGTGGCTGGATTCAATTTGCGGTAGCCCATGCAAATGCACCATCCAGTGATGGTCCTTTGCGGTATTAATTCATTGTTTTCATTCGGGACTACCGTCATGCCGCCCTTCTTCGGCACACACTGCACCTGTCTCTTATACACATCTAGATGTGTATAAGAGACAGAATCCATACAAATGTCCCACCAGTGATGGTCCTTTGCGGTATTAATTTGTTGTTTTCATTCGGGACTACCATCATGTCGCCCTTCTTTGGTACACACTGCACGGGGCTGACCCATGTGCTATTTGCTATAGGAAAGATAATTTCCACATCTAGTCATTTAATGATCTTCTTCTTGACGATCTCTTTCATCGTAGGGTTGAGTCTGCGTTGATGTTCAATTGTTGCTTTAGGGTCATCTTCAAGATGAATGCGGTGCATGCAGTATGCAGGCTAATTCCTCTAATGTCGGTGAGCGTCCAGCCAATTGCTCGCACATGTTTTCTAAGAACGCTCATCAACACATTCTCTTATTTTTCATTGAGCGCATAGGAAATGATAACTAGCAGCTTCTCATTGGTGGCTCCACTAGGGAAGGTTGCGTTGTTCTTCTTTCTTCTTTTTCTGTTGGTTCTTCTTCTTGCTTTGAGATCATTTCTTCTTCCTTGCTTGTTTTTGTTGTGATCGCATTACAAGCAGCAATGGATGCGCTAGCATCCTCTTCTTCATTTTCTTCATCAAACTTTTCTTCTTTAATCACACTCTGGTCATCATCTAAGTCATGCAGGTCTTCTTTATCCAGAAACTTCATGGCATGAATTATGTTAAACATGAGCTTCTGTTCATTGATGCTCAAAGTGTTTTCTTCTTTATGCACATCAATTTGAGCACGACCCATTGATAGAAAATGTTGACCCAGAATGATGGGCACATCTTTGTCGGCTTCGTAGTCTATTCGTTGCTATCATGATTCGCACTAGGAGTGTATTGTATAAAATAAATTGGAAAAATAAGTTCTAAGTGATGTGTTGATGCTTTGATGCGTTTATGTAATTGTAACGTGTTTGTGCGTTAAAGATATGCAACAAAACGCACAACACTCCTTCTACTGATGTTCAAGTTTTCCTAAACCAGACCCAAGTATAAATCCAATTTAGATTCCTGGTAAGTCCAGGGTCGAACTCAGGGATTCAGTTAAACTAACGCAGACCTTGCATTGTAGCTGTTGTAGAGGTTTCCTAAATGTATGAAGAGAAATGTGTTATTTACACTAAAGTGTTGTGCTTGTGCAAAAAGATACAAAAGAGTTGAGTAGTGAGTGATGAATCATGCAAAAATGAATTGTAATGTAAGTGGTATGCGTCGATCTAAGATGAATGTACACAAACCAGAGTGTGATGTGGATGAGATGGGATGATTTGCTTATCTTTGTTTATGCGTTAGACTTTATTCAACACTTCTCAATGCGAATAACATACAAAACCTATCTCTAGGATGCATGCGTCGAACACAAAATGCAATAAACACCAATAAGTCTATCTCTAGATGTACTAGGCATTCTACTTGATGCGGCTTAGTTATTCTCTCGAATAATCAGTTAAAGATGCTTTTACCAATTGATCACGATGGCTTAAGCGTTTGAAATGAGATTTTGCATAAAGTACAGATGCATTCAACATAAACAAGAAATAAACAATGGCAAAGTATGATGGATCAAATATATTAATTTTATAAAGAAGCAGATTGTCTTTACAAAAGCAATATTTAATCAGATGAAATGAAAGTGATAAATGGGATGAAAGGAACTGAGTCAAGCCGCAGAGTACAATTTCTTGTATCTCTTTGGCTCAATCTAGTTGTGTACAATCACTTGTATAGGAGTTGGACGAAGTGTCTTTCTCAAGCTTGACTTCCTCCGCTCCCTGACCGGTAGTGATGGTGGTTCTCAACCCTTTTGATCGTCTTGGCACCACAGCACAGCTTCTAAAGAACTAAAACTATGACTATGCTAATTGTGAGAGTGAGAATCTTCAAAATTTCTATGTATGTATATGATCTCTAGAGAGACTTCATCTATTTATAGGCATTGGTCATCTCCACTTGGTGATGGGTAGCATTAAAGTCCATGTCCTGGTTAGCCGCCTGACACTCAGAAGCTTTTCAGACGTCGCCTGCTGCAGGTGCCCATACTTACAAGTGGTGATTTGACACAAATAGCCTTCATCAATGAATCTTTTCTACGTCTGTCTCTTATACACATCTAGATGTGTATAAGAGACAGGCCTTCATCAATGAATCTTTTCTACGTTGAATTCCCTCTGACGCATGGCCCATGCGTTAGAACTTTTTCCTACGACACTTCTTACTCGTGTGTTAGCTTCTTGCTGAAATCCTGCAATATAACGCGTTAATGCCGCAGTATTTAGTAATAAAACTTCTTTTGCATGAGTTTGCTAATGTTTGAGTAATTCCATGCGTTTCTTCTAAAAATGAGGATAATTTATCATTAAAATCCTTAGTTGTTCCAACCTAAGAGCAAAAATAACTTGTATTTCTACAAGTTATCATAGTCTAAAATGATGAAGTCAGCTGGCAGGATAAATTTATCAATGGTTATCAGCACATCCTTCACCTTTTCCTCTGGATGCACCAGAGATCTATCGGCCAGTTGGAAAGTCACTGTTGTGGGCACGAGTTAAACCACATTCAAATGTCTAAAGATTGACAGAGGCATCAAATTTATGTTGGTGCTCAGGTCACACAGGGCTTGCCCGATGTACAATCCTCCTATGGAGCAAGGAATGGTAAAGCTCCCAGGATCGCTCATCTTCGGTGAAATTATTGATTTGGAACTTTGTGTTAACACCACCATGGCAAATTTTCCAGCTCCCCTCTTCTTAGTTACCATATCCTTCAGAAACTTGGCATAGGCAGGCATTTCCTCAATCGCTTCACTAAAAGAAATATTAACATATAATTGCTTTAACATAGATAAGAAGCATTGGTATTGTACCTCTTCGTTCTTTTTCTTCCTTAGTCTTTCCGAGAAAAGGGGTAACTATACTTTCACGGTTCCTGTTTCAGTTGGCTTTGAGGTCGACACAACCTCCGGTTCTACTGCTTCTTTTTCTCTTTCTTCTTCTTGTGTCACCACAATCTCAGGTTCAGCTGCAATGGAAGCTATCCAACTAAGCTCCTTCTTTTCCCCTCCACTGTCTTCCCACTTCGCAATGTCACAACTTGACATTACTCTTTATTTGATCCCCCCGAGTTGTGTGGAAATTCAGTTGAACTTGGCAAAGCTCCTTGCGGCCTACTCTTCAACTCACTAACAATCTGGCCCATCTATAATTCTAAATTGCGGATGAACGTAGCCTGACTCTGAAGCACCATTTTGTTTTTCTCTATGTATTGCTTTAATAGGCTTTCCAAGGAAGAGGATTATGATGGTTGTGAGCTACTTGCTTGATTGCTTGTTTGACCGTTGTTGCGTGGGAAAAATCCTGATTGCCCTTCTTTTTGCGCCACGGGTTGGAAATTCTGCTGTTGATTCTTTCAAGTAAAATTGGGGTGGTTTCTCCACCGAGGGTTGTAGGTGTTCGAAAAGGGGTTATTCTTTAATAAGTAAATAGATTGTGGATTTTGCGGGCAATCTTCCATTGCATGCCCATCACCGCAAGTCTTGTTTTGATTGATTATGTTGATTTGCCCATTTTGCGGTGTTAGGCGATCGCAATTCCTTGTATTATGTTCATCATTGCGGTCATCTGATTTTGTAGTGAAGCATAGAACCATTATTTGCATCATTGTCTTTGAGTCTCAATCTCTGGTCACTCTCTCTCCAATCTTCATGGTTCTTAGAGATGCGATCCAAGATATTGTTCACCTCGTCATAAGTTTTATCAAGGAAACCATCAGCGGCTGCCGCATTGGCAGCGGTCTGCGAAGCGGGATTCAAACCATGATAAAAAAAAAATTCCATCTGGATGCAGTCTGGCAACCCATTGTATGGACAATCCCTGACCAACCTCTTAAACCTCGCCAGGCATCGCTGAGCAATTCGTTCATGTCTTGTTCAAAATTTGTAATCAGTCGTCATTTGGCATTCTCAGTAGGTGGAATGTATTTCTTCATGAACTTCTCCACGACCTGTTCCCAAGAAATGATCTCTCCCCGGCAACGGTACCAAAAACTTGATGCGTAATTTTATGAAGTGGAAAGATGGATGATATGCGTTGATGAAATTGCGTTGTGCACTCAAGTTTTCTCAGCGGAATCCAAGTGTAAATTCCATTGAGTTTCCTGGTAAGTCCAGGGTCAAACACAGAGACTTGTGAAAATAGATTGCGTTGGTAATTTTTATGAAAACTTTGCAGTGGCCAAATAAGTAATTTGTTCGTTTGTTGTTGATTGCGTTAATGAAGGAAATAAAAAAAAAATATGACGGATTTGAGAAAAGTCAGTTGTGTGATAGATGCACTGAGTATGCAATGAATGGGTTGAGAAAATCTTTAGCTAGCGTTACTTGGGAATGCGTTAGACTATGCGATCATGCTACCACCATGCACAACAAGTCATTTTCCAATGCAAATGCGATGCTCCTAAGTCTAAGACGCATGGGTTGATGCAAAAGTGTCCATAGAGCTTATCCCTAAGTCTCTACTACTCTTGTCCTATGCGATGATGCAACATGCATAAAGCAAGATTACTGCATCTAATGTTTAAGGATGCAGCTGACTACGTGATGAAGTGTGACCGGTGCCAATGCACAGGTAACATTTCATGGAAACATGCGATGCCTATGAACACCATTTTGGAAATTGAGTTGTTCGACGTCTAGGGCATTGATTTCATGGGACCATTCCCACCATCGAATGGTAAAAATTATATTTTGTTAGCCGTCGACTACGTGTCCAAGTGGGTAGAACCACTGGCATGCGCCGCAAGCAATGCGGCGATAGTCTCTAATTCCTAAAGAAAAACATTTTCACTCGTTTTGGCACTCCACGTGCCATAATAAGTGATCAAGAGACCCACTTTGTCAATCATACTGTCAACGAATTGTTGCGCAAATATAACATCCTCCATAAAGTGGCTACAACATACCATCTACAGACGAATGGTCAAGCCGAGGTGTCCAATCGAGATATTAAGGTGATACTAGAGAAGGTGGTAAAGCCTTCGCGAAAGGATTAGGTGATGACATGCAGAAATGCATGTCATCTTAGGCCTTTTACTTAGAATTATGAATGTTGTTAAGCAAAATATGCGGCAATTGTGCTAGGAATTCACGAGAAAGTGAGTTTGCGTCGATCAGCATGATGAATCTCGGCTAACCCGTTATTATGCGTTCAATGTTCTATTTTTGTAGCTAATACAGGAACTGGACGCAAATGCAGAAACCGGATGATCGCATGCGGAGAAACACTCCATAGCAAAGGCGAACGCGTTGATCAACACATGGATGTTGCGGTAATCAGTTGTATGCGTCCATCGTATGGGAGTTGCGCTCGTCAAGCGATTGCGGTCATCGTGTAGAGTTGCGGTATTAAGCGAATGCAATCATTGAATGATTGCGGCTACGCGATAACGCATACTAATGGGATCAATGCAGGAATGAACGTATCAACGCATCTACCTTGAGAAAATCAAAAGATGATGTTGACATTTCACCTACCACACCGTTAGAGGCAGAGGTTCAGAAAAGGACTGACACGCCGAATGTCAGACTCAGAGCAGTCCATTAATACTATCAGCGATCCAAGCTCTATAAATAGAAGCGATGAGCAGAAATTCAAGTCATCTAAGGTTTTCGCCCAAGGTTGAATCCAAGGTTTTCGCCTGAGGTTCGCCTAGGGCGAATCCGTGTGATCCAGAAAAAATGCGTGAGAGGACACTTGAGAGTCCTTCACCTTCTTCATCCATTTCGAGTGACGATAGAAGCCTTCGACCAGAGCTAGACCTCGGGAGAGTCAGCTCCACCACCCATCCATGGCACCATCAGCAGCCTTGACGCACATCCACTGGAAGCAAGTCTTTGCTTCCAGCCAGTCATTCCATTTTCCTTCCTTTTCTTATATTGTATTGTATGACATTTTGTGATTAAGGAATTAATACAATTTGTTTTCAATGCATTTCTCTATTTCCTTCGACTCCATCTCCATCTTCTTTGCTTAGCATCTTTACTTTCATTGCAACACTTAGTGAGATTGCTTGGGTATCGTATACTTAGTCATATGGATTAGGGATATGAAGCATGTAGCAACCCACCGAGAGTGTGCGTTGCATGAGTGTGAGAGTAACCTTATTTTCTTAGTGTGAAGCTGCAGCAACGCCTGTCTATAGGCTAACACAATGCTTGTCTATGAGTAAAGTCAGCAACAACCAACTGCCCGGGAGGGTAAGCGGTTGGTGGCATTAAGCAATGTATGCATTGTTCACTAAGGATAGGAACAATCTTAGGTCAGCAGAGTTCATGCGGTTACCTTGTTTTATGAGCACTTCATTCATCATTTAGGTATACTTGGGAGAGTAGTCTAAAACCCAAATCTAGGACTCAAGAGAGTGGATTTGAACGCATAGGCAAGAATGGGGAACTTAAGGATAAGGTCAGTTTGCTATCACATAGCGTATGAACCCCACAGATAGGATATTGCATGCGTCCAAGAAGTAAGATAAGGTATTATGTGGCAACCATGTTCATGCGGCGAGAGCTAGTGAGTGGGTTATGGAGGTCTAGGCAGGCATAGGCTTCTCGGAAATATCGTAGATACACCGCATACGTCCTAAAGTTAGGTTCACGTGTATGTAGCATGATTGCATGGCTTGTGTTGACTAAGGTTTCCCTTGCGGTCACTCTTAAGTAGTGCAATGAAAACATCTCTGCATTTTATCTATTTTCTCATTCATTTGTTTCATGCCAAGTCTTGTCGTATCTCTACCTCTCATACATATTCTCATTGCGTTGTCTGTTAGATAGAAGTAAGAGTAGGATTAACTTAGCAACCCCTCGAACATTCTTTTATTTAAATCGTCGCATGCACATCAACGCATTCATTTTGCTACAAATCCCTGTGTTCGACCTAGGATCACCCGAGAAACTTGCATGAATGCAAGAAAACTTAGGACAGGACGCATGGTCATCGCATACATTCGTTAACGTATTATCATTCCAACGCATGACCATCAACGCATGACTATCAACGCATATCTTAAGAACATGCATCGCATAACGCGTCCACGGGTATTAGGACTGTCTCTTATACACATCTAGATGTGTATAAGAGACAGAGCTAGAGGAATGGAGGATTAACGCATATGAGAACGCAAAGATTTACAAGGAGCACGCAAAGCGCTGGCACGACAAACACATATGTGGCAAGAACCTCCAAGTCGGGCAGAGGGTCTTACTATTCAACTCACGACTACAACTCTTCCCTGGGAAATTAAAGTCACGTTGGTCCGGACCATTCATAGTCAGAGAGGTATTCCCGCATGGTGCGGTCGAGTTATCTAATGATGATGGAACCAACATATTCAAAGTTAATGGGCAACGAGTAAAAGTGTATCACAGAAAAGGCTGTCATCGCCAAGTCGACTCCATGGACCTGAGAAACCTTGATTGAGAAAGAAGTAGGTGGTCCCTGCGCTGTCAAGTGATCTAAAGTCATCAGGGACGTAAGTTTTGTGAAGCCTCCGTTGAAATACTGAACTCTTCAACTTATCTCTACTCCTTAATATTTGCATTTCACTATCTTTTTCTTTATTCTTTTTCTAAAATAAGAAAATAAATAAATATTTTTGCAGTGAACAGTTTTGTTTCCTTTGTTTTTTTAATATTTGACCCTCTCGATGTTTTTCTTGCAACAATCGAGACGAACGATTGCGAAAGAGCCACACGAAGACGCAACTACTTTATTCTGTCACCAAAATCCAAAAGAAGAAAATCGCTACAAAGCAGGATGCGTCAACAAACAATGTGTGCAACAGCGCAAATTTAGGGGTTGTATTCTTCCTTGACTTTAGTCCAAATTCTACACTATCGCATTGCATTTTAATTTTGAAAGTTTTATCAACGCATCCTCTTTGATTACCGCAATCATTTATCATTGATAAATTTAGCAAGTCACCGCGTGTTGTCTCTTTGCATATTATGATTTAAATGATGAAACACATGCTTCTATTTTTTCGTATATACTAGAGTCAACTTAATTTTAGGACAGTCACCTCATGAAATATTTCTAGAAGTTGTGGTCTACTAGCTTTCTTTCAAACTTACTCTTTACGTAGCTTCCTAAGAACATCGCATGACTTCTTTCAATCTTTTGGCAATGAGAATATTGCCACATTTTAAATTTGGGGGTGCAGTATTTATTTTCGACCTTGCTATTTTTAGCTCTATAAAAATAAAAAAATAAAAAAAAGGAAAATTTTGAGAATAACAACTCCACAATCAACTCAATGGGGAAACCCATGTTGATAAGAGTTAAGTTTTGAAGGACACTTACTCGTAGTTGGATGTTTGCATGACATACGTGGGAGCAGCCAAAACGAAAGTAAGTCGCCAGGATCAACGCATAAATAAATGACCACAACTCCGCTGCCAAGTAGGTATGAGTTTAGTCTGAGAAAGAGCACCTTGCTCGTAGTTGGATGTCCACAAGAAACACGTAGGGGCAAGAAAAAAACGAAGGCGAGGCACTTGGATCAGTGCAAGGTCAAAGAAAAATAACAATGTCAAAAATATGCAAGGATAAAAATCATTTAACACTCCAGTGAAAAAGTTCTTTTTGAAATAAATCATGCGATGTCCTGGAATCTAGTAAAGTCCTTTTGAAGGTTAAACTTGTAGTCCTCAGGTCATAGAAATATTTTAAGAAGAGACTTGAATAAGACTTAAGGAAATTTTGGTATATAGGATTTGAATAAAGTATCCTTGAGAAATCTTGGAAAAGACATTGCGGCCGACTTTCTAAAGAAAATATTTAGCTTATGTTGAAGGACAAGCATTGTTTAAATTTGGGGGTGTGTTAACGGACAGAAGTGCACGTTATTACAGTGCTAAGTTATTAAACAATGCAGGTTTGTGTTGATAAAATAAGTTAGATTGCGTCCAAAAAGCATTAAGTTCATAACATTGCGGGCGCATGCGTTCATCGCATAAGAACAGTTAACTTTTGTATTTTTATGCAGAATATGCGTTGACGTAAGATGAAAAGCATTATCACAAGAAGTCAATGGTCGAGCACAACACTACCACAAGGCTTTGACGTTATTTGTGCTCGCAAATATCTACTCAAGAAGGATTGCACCATAGAGCCGGCTTAACTTGGTGGGCACATCTGGTGAGAAGCATTATTAATCATGATGGGACAAAAAGTTGATGACGGTCAAATCCGAATTAAGCTAACAAGCCGCTGACGATAACAAGTACACTCAACTTTTCGGTGACAAATATTCGGTGCATCGGTCAGAGAATTAAAGCCATCCCATCTGTGCAATCATAAGAGAGAAGCCGCCTTTCACCCCGAAGCTCTATAAATATCGAAGGCAACCTTCAAAAAAAGGGTTCAGCGAGTTTGGATAGTTAGAGAATTTTTCCTTAGAGAGAATAGCCTTGTTCTTAGTTTTTCTTTTATTTTAAAGGGGAGCGAGAGAAGGGAAGAGACGTCGTAAGATCACTTAGGAAAACTCAAGAGAGAACCCAGAGGCTGCCTACTCTCGTGACGTAAGATCAGTGTAAAAGCCTTGGGAAGCAAGAGATTGCTACCAAGCTCTTTATTCTCATTTTACATTGTTATTTTGTATCTCAACTCTATATCTATACAATGGAATTTCTTTATCGACATTTGTTCACTCTCTTGAAAGCACACATGAGTAGCTAAATTTATTGAATGGGTTGAGAAGAACTAAGCTAACATGACCTAGGATCTTCATCGCATGCGATTATCTTTTTTATGTTGTGCCCAACACCCCTTTAAAGCTACTCGAAAGAGAGTCTAAAGAAAGAACCTAAGACTTAAGAGAGCAAGGTTAGAATCCAGACTCGAAAGAGTAAGATTAGATCTGCATAAGCAAGAGATAGGGACTTAGAGATAAGCTCTATTTGCCAACCTGCATCGCATGCACTCTAGAGATAGGTTATGATATTATGTGGTCGCCTTATTTGTGTGTGTATCATTTTGTCATCGCATAAATAAGAATAGAAGCTTATGTGTAGTTCCTATAGACTCATCGCATATATCCCATGCGTTCTAGTATTAAAAGTCGTAGCATTTGCGTCAAGAGATGGTTTGCTATTGTATGTGTGTTGCATGATCGCATAACATGAACGCATCCTAGGAAGTGTTAGCCAAACCCCTTCTCAACCCGTTCACCACATACTCATCGTATCTTCCGTATTATCAACTCTTTTCGAAACTCCGCCGCATTCGTTTATTTTATTAACGCAAACAACAACACCAAACAATTATTTGATTTACCATTTATCGCAGAGTCTTTTGGAAAATTATCACCGCATACCATTTTCCTTAGTCCCTGAGATCGACCCTGGACTTACCAGGAAACTCCGTGGGGTTTGTACTTGGATTCCACTGAGAAAACTTGTTGCTCAATGCATTTCCATCACCACATTTCATTCCATATTTTCACCTTATAAAATAACGCATCAAGATTTTGACATCAAGTTATTATGCGTTCAATGTTCTATTTTTGTAGCTAATACAGGAAGTGGACGCAAATGTGGAAACCGAACCACCGCATAGACGGCCGCATGCAGAGAAACTCTCCATCGCAAAAGCGAATGCATCGATCAACGCATGGATGTTGCAATAATCAGCCATATGCGTCCATCGCATGTGAGTTACTCTTGTCAAGCGATTGCAGTCATCGTATAGAGTTACGGTATTAAGTGAATGCGGCCACTAAATGATTGCAGCTACGTGATAACGCATACTAATGGGATCAACGCAAGGTTGGTGGAATGAACGCATCAATGCATCTACCTTGAGAAAATCAAAAGCTGATGTTGAATTTTCACCTACCACGTCATTAGCAGCAGAGATTTTGAAAAGGACTAACACTTCGAATGTCAAAATCAAAACAGTCCATTAATGCGGTCGGCGATCCAAGCTCTATAAATAGAAGCCGATGAGCAGAATTCCAACTAGTCCGGGGATTATCCCTACAACCCAGGGTTTTCCCTACGATCCAGACAAAATGTGTGAGAAGACGCTTAAGACTACTTCACCTCCTTCATCCATTCCAAGTAACGACCGGAGCTAGATCTCAGGAGAGTCAACTCCACCGCCCATCAATGGCACCACCGACAGCCTTGATAGGCATCCGCTGGAAGTAAGTTTTTGCTTCCAACCAGTCATTTCATTTTCCTTTCTTTTCTTGTATTGTATTGTATGACATTTTGTGATTAAGGAATTAATACAATTTGTTTTCAATGCATTTCTCTATTTCCTTCGACTCCATCTCCATCTTCTTTGCTTAACATCCTTACTTTCATTGCAATACTTAGTGAGATTGCTTGGGTATCGCATACTTTCATTGCAATACTTAGGAATATGAAGCATGTAGTAATCCACCGAGAGGTGTGCGTTGCGTGAGTGTGTGAGTAACTTTATTTTCTTAGTGTGAAGCTACGACAACGCCTGTCTATCGGCTAATGCATTGCTCGTATATGAGTAAAGTCAACAACAACCAACTACCCAGGAGGGTAAGTGGTTGGTCGCTTTACATAATGTATGTATTGTTCACTAGAGATAGGAATAATCTTAGGTCAGTCAAGATCATGTGGTTACCTTATCCTATGAGCGCATGATTCATCATTTAGGCATACTTGGGAGAGTAGTCTAAAACCCAAATCTAAGACTCGGGAGAGCGGAATGGAACGCATAGGCAAGAACGGGGAAATTAGAGATGAGCTTCGTTTGCTAACCTGCATCGCATGCACCCTAGGAATAGGTATGATATTATGTGGTCACCTTATTTGTGTGTGTGTCACTTTGTCATCACATAAATAAGAATAGATGCTTATGTATAGGTCATATAGACTTATCACATATATCGCATGCGTTCTAGCATTAGAAGTCGTAGCATTCACACCGGGAGGTGGTTTACTATTGTATGTGTGTTGCATGATCGCATGGCTTGTGTTGACTAAGGTCGCCCTTGCGGTCACTCTTAAGGGTTGCTATGAAATCATCTCTACATTTTATCTATTTTCCCATTCATTTATTTCATGTCAAGAGTTTTCGTGTCTCTACCTCTCATGCATACTTTCATTGCATTATCTATTAGTTAGGAGTAGAAGTAGGATTAGTTTAGAAACCCCTCCAACATTCTTTTATTTAAACTGCCACATGCACATTACCGCATTCGCACATAAGAATGAAACGCTGTGTCCAGTCCGGTGCTATTAACACTGGGGCTGTTGTAAACGCATACTTCCAGGTTTTGAACGCGTCAGTGCAGTCTTCCTTAAAAACATAGGGTCGGTTCGCCTCCAATAATGCGTTTAGAGGTCGTGCAATCTGAGAAAAGCTTCTGACAAACCGTCTATAGAAGCCGGCATGTCCTAGAAAACTTCTTAGCGTTTTGACATTCGCTGGTGGTGGAAGTTTTGCTATTACATCAATCTTGGCTCCATCCACTTTCAACCCAGCCTTGGATACTTTATGCCTCAAAACAATTCCTTCTGTAACCATGAAGTGACATTTTTCCCAACTCAATACTAAGTTTGTTTCCTCGCACCGAGCGAGGACGGCTTCTAAGTTATCCAGGCATGACTAGAATGAGTCTCCAAAGACTGAAAAGTCATCCATGAAGAATTCCACGGTCCTCTCCAAGAAGTCAGAGAAAATGGCTATCAGACAGCATTGAAATGTCCCTGGTGCGTTTCATAGCCCAAAGGGCATGCATCTGAATGCGAAAGTGCCAAAGGGACAAGTGAACGTGGTCTTCTCTTGATCTTCTGGATCTACTAAAATCTGGTTGTAACTAGAATAACCATCGAGAAAACAATAGAACTTTTTACCTACAAGTCTATTAAGCATCTAATCGATGAAAGGAAGAGGAAAGTGGTCCTTTTTAGTTGCTGCGTTGAGTTTCCGATAATCCATACTAATTCGCCAACCTGTGACAGTTCTTAAAGGAATGAGTTCATTGTTGCTATTTACTATCACGGTCGTTCCCCCTTTCTTGGGAACGCATTGAACTGGACTAACCCAATTACTGTCGGATATCAGATAAATAACTCCCGCGTCCAGCCATTTCAAAATCTCCTTTTTGATCACTTCTTTCATAATGGGGTTAAGCCTTCTTTGAGGCTCGATTGACCCCGACTTCCCTTCCTCCAGCCTAATTTTGTGCATACAATAGGATGGACTTATTCCACGAATATCTACAAGTATCCACCCTATTGCGCGTTTATGTTTCTTCAACATCTGCAAGAGTGAATCTTCATTAGGCTTTGTGAGATTAGCAGAAATGATAACAGGTAATGTATTATTAGTTCCAAGAAAAGCATATTTCAAATTTCTGGGTAACTGTTTTAATTCGAGTTCAGGTGGTTGTTCGAGTGAAGGACACATTGGTTTTGTCTGCCACTCACTCAGACTTGGCGGCTCGGATTCTTTCAGGGTTCCCTCCAATGCGAGAACTTCACGTACTCAAGTCTCTTCTTCAGTCAATTCAATATTGTTTAGCTGACAATCATCACTGTCTGGGAATTTTAATGCGTTGAGCACATTAAATTTCACCTCTTCATTATCCACGCGCATGGTTAGCTCACATTTATGCACGTCAATCAGAACTTTCCCAGTAGCCAAGAAAGGCGTCCAAGGATGATTGAAACCTCCATATCTGCTTCATAATCCAGAATAATAAAGTCTGCTGGGAATATGAGATCGTCAACCTTCACTAAAATATCTTCAATCTTACTTTCCGGGTATTTAATTGTCCTGTCAGCGAGTTGAAGGGTAACAGAAGTAGGTTGTGCCTCGCCAATCCTCAATTTCTTAAAAACTGAAAGGGGCATGAGATTGATGCTCGCTCCTAGGTTGCACGACGCATGACCCACATCTAATCCTCCAATTGAACAAGGAACTGTGAAGCTCCCTAGGTCCTTTTGCTTCTGTGGTAGCTTGTTTCTTACTAACGCGTTGCATTCCTGCGTTAGTGTTATTACTTCTTTCTCACTGACTTTTCTCTTTTTCATCAAAATGTCCTTCAAAAACTTCACGTATATTGGCATCTGCTCCAAAGCTTCTATGAGTGGTATGTTGATGTGCAGCTGCTTTAAGTGCTCGAGAAAGCGCTTGAACTGATGTTCATCATTATTTTTCATCAGACGCCTAGGGAATGGTGCATTCAGAGGCACCTCCTGCTTTCCCACGTTAGACGTGCTGATTTCTGAATGGCTTGTATTTTCTGGCGTTCTCTTTTCCTGATCTGTTGAACATGTAATGCGTTCTTTCGAAGGATTATTGTTTCTTGGATTCATCTTTCTTTCTGCAAGGGCTCTTCCACTCCGCAACGTCACTGTATGACATTGCTCTTTCCCGTTATTATTCCCAGGTGTCTCTATACTGCTAAGTAGAACACCTGGCTGCCTGCTTTTCAACTTGCTTGCAATCTGCCCCACTTGGATTTCCAGGTTTCTGATTAATGACGTCTGGCTCTTCAGCATTGTGTCGTTCTGGGCTATGTATTCCTTCAATAGGTTTTCCAACAGAGTTCCAGAACTCGATGCGTTGCCACCTCTATTGAAGGGTTGTTGATGCTGTTGTTGCGTTTGTTGAAAGACAAGCGGCGGTCCATTCCTTTATTGATGTTGTTGACATTGATGAGATCGAGAAAAAGGGTTCTCTCTCAACTAAGGTTATTAGGGATTGAACAAAAGGGCTCTCCCACATGTTTAGGCAAAGAAGTAGAGGAATTTTACAGGAAATATTGATGAGTTTTAGTCTAGAGTTTTACATGTTATGATTTTATATTTTCAAATTTTTATTTTTGAACCCTGGAATTTGAATGTAAATATGTTATTCTAAACATGTTTATATCGTGAGTTATGAAAGTATGATTTATTTAAAAGAAGTCGCTCACTAGGCATTTTCAGCTTACCCTTTTTAAAGTTTTCCTCCCTAGGTAACGATCAAAGTCCCGAGGCCTAACAGTTCTACTAGTCAGTCACTTCTCAAGAACCTAAGAGGATTTGAATCTTAGGTGGCACATCATGTCTTGTTAAACTTGTATCTTAGTTCATGTTGTGGGAGTCATGATAGAGTTTTGAGTGGCTATGTAAATAAAGTATCCTACTATGTGAAAATCTGTATGCTAAGTTGTATAGACCTTTTGATAATAATTCGTTGTGAGTTATAAAACTACTTATTAGGTACTAGAAGTACAAGTTCATGGAAGTATGTTGGCAGTAGTTGTCATAAGAGGATTGGCAATTGTTGTCTTCACACTTCTTCTCAGATTATGAGGGTAATTTGGGAAAGGGTGTGACAAGTTGGTATCATAGCATAAAATTTTGGGAAATAGAATCATGCATTAGAATAGGGGCATGTGAATGATGTTCTAGCCTAATAATGTTATAGGAATCAAACCTCGAGAAGGTGATGGATTGACTTGACAAATGGCTGAAAAGGATCATGACCCTACCAGAGATTTTATAGCTCAAAGGGATCAAGATCCAGTTAGAGAACCCGTAGTACTGGAAGCTATATCGAAAGGAGATTCTAGTACCCCTCGGGTTAAAGTAGATCCTCATATGGAGGATAGAGTTTTCGATAGGATTGCCCAAATGATGCTAGCTAGCGTAGGATCTGTACAAACAGATCCTAAGAAAAAGTATGGCATTGAGAGGATAAAGGCACTGGGTACTACTGCATTTAAGGGTACTACTAACCCTGCAGATGTTGAGGCATGGTTAATTTAGATAGAGAAATGTTTCTAGGTAACAGAATGCCCTAAGGATCGTAAGGTCAAGTTAGCGGTATTTCTGCTGTAGAAAAGGGTTGAGCAGTGGTGGAGAGTGATAGGTTCCAGAAGGAACAGATCAGAGGAGATGACCTGGGATGAGTTTAAGAGGATTTTTTAAGACAAATACTATCCTACTTCTTATCATAAGGCAAAAAGGAATGAGTTTCTGAAACTCGTTCAAGGAAATATGATCGTTGCTGAATATGGATAGAATTATACAGGGCTATCCAGGTATGCTTCTACAATTATAGCTGAGAAAAAAGATAGGTGCAAACGTTTTGAAAGAAAACTGAGAAGAGAGATACAGACTTCTGTTACTACTACAGCTAACTAGACGGATTTCTCCCAATTAATGGAGACTGCAATGTGAGTGGAGGAGAGCTTGGCAGAGGACAGGCAAGACAGGGAAGTCTCTAGATGAGAAAAGAGGAAAATTACTCTAAGAGAATCTGGCATGAGAGATTTGAAGCCCCACTTCATCGAGCCAATGACTTCTCAAGGTAGTACAACATGTAGTCAATAGAGAAGAAGTAGGCAGAGATCCAGCCAGACAACTAGAGGGTCTAGATCGAGACGTACAGGAGAGCCAGTGGCCAATACAGGTAGAAAGCCTCAATGTACTAAATATGGAAAATATCATTTAGAACAAGTTATGAGGGACAAAATGTCTGCTATCAGTGTGAACAGCCTAGGCATTACAGGAGGGAATGTCCCCAGCTAGTTGTAGGGGCAAAGACTAAGTAGAACAACATCCTAGACAGTGATACAGCCTAAGGTAGGTACAGCATGTGATGAGGAAACTAGTAGTGCCAAGTAGAAAGGTGCAGCAGGATGGCCACGTCAACAGGGCAAGGTTTATGCTATGACTCAGCAGGAGGCTAAGGATGCACCCAATGTTGTTACTGGTACGATCTTTATTCATGATAGATATGCTCATGTATTATTTGACCCTGGGGTGACCCATTCATTTATTTCTAGCATGTTTGTATTGAATACTGATGAGATGCTAGAAATTATGCCTGAGAAGTTAGTTATTTCTACCTCTATTAGCAATCTACTGATAGTTAATAACTATTATAAAAAAATGTGTAATTTTAATAGAGAGACAGAGCATGGTGATTGATTTGATTCCCTTAGAACTACTAGAGTTTGATACTATTCTAGGAATGAATTTCTTTTTTAAATACCATGAAACTGTGACCGTCATAAGAAGGAAGCGATATTCAAATTACCAGGTCAAGCGGAAGTAGTGTTTGCAAGAGAAAGGAAAATTTTCCCTACTTGTCTAATTTCAGCAGTAAAGGCCAGGAAGTTATTGAATAAAGGTTATGCAGCATACTTGGCCCATGTATAGTTTCACAGTCGAAGAAGTTAGGACCAGAAGATGTTCCTATGGTGTAGAAGTTCAGTAACGTATTCCCTGAGGAGTTATCAGGACTACCACTTGATAGAGAGGTGGAGTTTACTATAGATTTGATTTTAAGGACAACACCCATCTCTCAAGCACTTTATAGGAAAACACCAGCTGAGCTGAAGGAATTGAAGACTCAATTACAGGAATTAGTAGATAAGGGCTATATCAAAACCAATATGTCACCTTGGGGAGCACCAGTATTATTTGTGAAAAAGAAGGATGGCACACTCAGGCTGTGCATTAGCTACAGACAGTTGAACAAGGTAACTATATGGAATAAGTATCTGCTACCTCGTATTAACGACCTGTTTGAACAGCTAAAATCAGTATTTTCTAAAATTGATCTGAGATCAGGTTACCATCGGTTAATGGTTAAGGAGGCGAATCTTCCCAAAACAGCCTTCCGGACTAGATATGCGCATTATGAGTTTCTGGTTAAGCCATTTGGCTTAATTAATGTCCAATGGTGTTTACGGATTTGATGAACGGGATATTTCATCCCTATTTAGATCAGTTTGTAATTTTTTTTATAGATGATATCCTGGTTTATTCAGGTAGTAAAGAAAAACATGCAGAGCATTTGAGAATAGTGCTATAAACATTACGCGAGAAGCAGTTATATGCTAAGTTCAACAAATGCAAGTTTTGGCTCGACCAGGTGGTGTTTTTAGGACACGTAGTGTCCACAAAAAATGTCAACATTGATCCTTAGAAGATTGAGGCTGTAGTTAGATGGGAGCGGCCTACCTCAATGATGGAGGTACGTTTTCTTAGGCTGGCAGGTTACTACAGGAAGTTTGTAGAGGGCTTCTCAAAGATAGCTCTCCCACTAACCAGTCTAACCATGAATGATGCAATGTTTGAATGGACAAATAGTTGTGAACAGAGTTTTCAAGACTTAAAGAAAAGATTGGTGACTACACCAATCCTAACTCTTCCAATTCCTGGGAAGGATTTCGAGATTTACTGTGATGCATCCAGACAGGGATTAGGATGTGTATTAATGTAGGATGGTAAAGTAGTAGCTTATGCATCCAGAAAATTGAAGAAGCATGAGGGGGACTACCTTACTCATGATTTAGAACTAGCAGCTCTAGTGCTAGCATTAAAGAGTTGGAGACATTATCTATATGGTGAGAAACGTCACATCTTTGCAGATCATAAGAGTCTAAAATATATCTTTGGTCAAAAAGAATTAAATCTAAGACAAAGGCAGTGGATAGAGTTAATTAAAGATTATGATTGAACCATTGATTATCACCCAGGTAAGGCTAACGTGGTAGCAGGTGCTTTAAGCAAAGAAGTTGAGCTACCCCAGAGATGTGTTGATTTCTTTAAGAAGAAGGTTATTACAGGAGTTTAAGGGAGCTAATGCAGCATTAACAATAAGTCATTTGGGGGAAATGATAGCTCAACACTCTAATGCAACGCTATAAGGTAGTAGGTATCAGAGCATGTTTTAAGCATTCAATTTGCATTAATTTAAGTAACTTAAGCTCAACTTAATATGCATGCTTAGCTTTTTTCCAAACTCTTGTTTTATAAAGTAAAAGGTTGTTGTATACTAAATAAAAGGCAAACATATTGTAGAGTAAAAGTAAGTTTGTATGATATTTTTTAAGGAGATTACTCCTCTTTCTCAGGGGTGTGATTAACCTGGGGCAGTTATGACACCCATAGTTTCTCTCTAAGCTAAAATGTCTTTGAGGAATGAGTAATCTTCGACACCTTTGAAGGATACGTTGCTCGTAGTTATATGTCTTTCACGTAACCTGTGTAAGCAAGCAAAAACAAAGGTGGTATAGTTTGGATAAAGGTTCCTCTTTTGATTAAACAACAACAACAACAACAACAACAACAACAACAAAAAAAAAAAGTAGAATAAAAGTTTGGTTCCCTTAAGTTTTACATTTCCACCTTGGATCTAGGAAGCTTAATATTTGTTCTTCCGAGCCAAAATAGGGGAAACGCGTTGAGGGTCGAATAAAACCTTTCCGGACTAGTAAAGCCCTAGATAGGATTGGCTAAGCGTACACACATGTAGGGGATAGAGAATTAGTTTTAAATTTCTCTATTTAGCCTTGAGGTTCGAGTCACTCATTTGCATCACATGATTCATGTCTAGATTTTCTTTTACCTTGCTCGGGATGAGCAAGAATTAAGTTGGGAATATTTGATAACTCTCAAAAAAAGCTATAATTTCTAGATTAATTTAGGCTCGTTAATGAATTTTTAATGTTAGTTATCCTCTTTTATAGGTATTGAGTGCCAAAGAGGTAGAACCGAGCATTTGGAGAGAAACGGAGTTAATTTGAAGCATTTTGGAGGTGATTTCAGCATCTGTGTTTCAAAAGAGAAGAAATGACCAAAATACCCCTGACTAGAGTATCGCAACCCTCACTCAATGCTTTAACGCAACGTCGTAAGGAAATAGGCTCATATACAGGGCAGCGTCACAATGCTACACTTAGCATTGCAACACTGGAAGATTAATAGAACGCCAACGCATCCGTGTGCGCGTGCACCTGTCGCAAGCAAGCGTCACAATAACGTTGCAACGCTACTCCAACGCTTAAGTGCTGCTGTCGAAAAGAGCATTGCAAACTCTTGCCAGCGTTGCACCTATTGTATAAAAGTGTTCTTTCCGAATTAGGTAAGAAGAGGATGCAAAATCTTATAGAGGCTGAGGAATGGCTGCTAGTTCTTCCCCTTCCTTTATCTTTTTTGTATCTTTGGTTAGATTTTTATTTTCTTTTGGATTGTAAATAATGGATTGGATCTTCCTCTTCGATTTGTCTATGGATTGCTCGAGGTAATGATTTTCTATCTAGTTTTTGGAGTTTTAATTCTTTGTTAATTTCTTGAGAATTTTGTATTCTTGAATGAATGGCATGTTGAATTTGTGTCTTCTTTGAATCCATTATAATTTTTATACGCATGATTGTGGGATTGACTATTCATACATAATCGTGCATGGCTAATCGATTTTTAGTTACGTCACATTCTTACATGAATCTCTAGCTAAAAACCAATCAAATAACATTAGTTAATTGGGCATTTGATGGTTATTCATAGGATGCTTGAATTGCTAGGTTTGGAGATAAAATTGGTTAATTGAATATGGCTTTCTTGACAATTAATCGACACAATTGAATTCTAAATTATAATGCATGTATTTTTAATTCTATATAGTCGCTATCAAACCCAAAAGAATTTAGAAACATGTAGATTAGTTGGGGTGTAGCCTTTCCAATCTTAATTAATAATTAGGATGCTTTCTCAATTAGATTCTATTTAGTTGTCTGCCTTTGTAGAGGCTAGAGATCACATCGAGCTAGTAATTGTGCATACATGAATTGGTTGTATGTTTAAGTTTTAGAAATCGAGGATAGAAATAGCATTGAATGGCTCTAGAAACTAGATCGATCAATCCTAGTTTACATTTATCCCTTGTATTTTAATTCCTTGCATGTTTTCATTTTATCTAACACCAAAACCCTGTTTTTACTGCTTTTCATAGTCAAATTTAGCTTAAGAGAAGATTAAATTATGGTCTCCCTGTAGTTCAACTCCGTACTTGCCACTTATGCTACTTGTTAGTATAAGAAGTAGGTTTCGGTGATTTACAAATATTTTTGTTTTTATTTGGGGTTGAATTAACGATATCGATTTTCGAGTCACAAACAAATAGATGTCTCAATATTGGGTTCCATATTTCATCTCTAGTTTTTAAAATGACAATTTTAGTTTAGTAAATTAATTACTACTTTATAACATTAAATATAACATTTTTATTAGAATGGGAATACACTTGAAAATAACAAGAAGAAATTCATGGTGGAAAAAAAAGATATCAATAAACATAAAGTTAACACGGAAGTGTGATATTTGAATTTAGAAATATTATGTGAGTGGAAAGATTGGAGAGGTTGGAACTTTTGATCAATTAAATGTATTTTTCTTTTTATTTTTTTAGTATAGCAATTTTGGGTGGGAGTAATTCAAACTTCATGGCCAAGAGTGTGTCTTATTTCACTTGAATTATGTTCATGTTAGCATATATGTTTTGACTATCTAAATTATGCTTAAGTTGTCGTGATTTAGTATTCTAAAAGAAAAACCTGCATAAATTTAAATCGAATACTATATCCATCATCAGCAGATCGACGTCTACCATCAATTATATTCAATTATATTGGATCTTATTGAGATTAAGGATGTTCAAAATTCAAATTGAAAATACAAAGAGGTCTCACGATGTTTATAAAATGCATATGCTTTTCCTTTCATTATCAATTAATTTTGAGAAGAAACTCTATGTTTATCTAATATCTTATAAAAATGATAAAGTTCACACTAGCATTCGAAATAAATAAATAAATCACATCAAGCGAATGCAACCTCGTCGTATCGCTTTCCACTTTGTTGAATCAAAGCAAAAAGATAATGTTAAACATTCTATTGTCTTTACTACTTTTTCTACCTTTTGAAGGAAAAGCAATGTAATATCAAACTACTATTTTCTGTCTAAAAACATTCGTTTGTGTTCTTTCAAGAAAAGAAAAATAAAATTGTTTGAGCTTGTTTGGTTACACTGCCTTTCCCTTTCTGTGTATCTCTATGCTCTCTGGTTTGACGAAGAAAACATTTTGATACAATTGGACTACACCTAACTATTGTATAGCCCCTACTACATCCAGTAAAAAATTGTTGTGGCATTTTTTATTTTTTAAAAAACTAATTAAAAAAGAATTTGTGTGTAGGAAAAGGTGAGAATATGTAGGCTGTTTGAAGAATGTTTTCATATCCCCCGCCTATTACATTAAGTAATATAATTCATTCTTCATTCTTCAAATGCTTCCAAAACTTTATGCAAGCATAAAGATATGAAATTTTGGTTTATTCTCACTAACTTTAAATAAAAAGATCATTTAGCTTTTACGAAAAATAGAAGAAACTTAAAAAAAAAATAAAAAAAAAAAAAAAAAAAATCCGTAAATGCTGTTTATCTCTTTAAAAAAACTAGATATAAGAACAAGAAATTAAGTATTTTACCCCCTTAACTACTAGTCTCTTCATAATCTCTCAGTTCTGCTATTTAATGTTTCCTCACTTCAAGAAAGACCTGCTCAGCTAGATAAGTTGGGAAGTATGACATTTTATAGTTCATCTGGTTCTGTCACTTCTCCACGAGAGAACGTAACATTGAACCACAAAGAGATAACAGAGAATCTACAAACCTCATGAAAACAGTATCTATAATGGGGACAAGATTCAAATTTCTATATTGGGACAATGCATATGGAACAATGCAGCGTATGTAACCACAGGATTCATTTACCTGCTTCCTTAACGATATCTGGCAATGTGCCATAGTTTGAATATCAGAAATCTTCTACCCTAACGGCATCATGGGGCTTTTCATATGCATCTTTCGATCTCGACTTCTTCACTCCTGCTGTGAACCAGACCTTATCAGATTTGTAGCCCTCAACCGACACACTTGTCACTTTCACCCACACTAAGACTTTTGTCTTCATTCCTTCAATGCTTGTAAGCTTCCCTCTCTGAAGAGTTGCTTTCACCCGTGTTGCATATCTGACTACAGAGGAATCCTTGAAGCTTATCTCACAAGCGGATGGTAAGTATACAATCAGCTTGGACTTAGATTCATCAAATTCATAACAGGTCATGTTCTGAGGAAAGAGACCGGGCGGTAAGTTGTACTCACGAAGTAACTCTGGCAAGCTCTTCAATGGCTTTCCTGTGGGAGGAAAAAAAATCTTGAATACTCAAATAGGTTATGATTTTCTTCATTATTATGCTCATGTAAACCTTTTAAAACTTAATATAGGAGATGAGAGGCAGTCATAAGGGAGTGAGAGACAGTTTGTCATACGAAGAATACAGATATGCAGAAAGGGGAAAGGCAATCCAATAACTGATTCAAAAGGAAAAGGAAAAATGAAAGAGGAAACTTCACTCATAGGAACTTTTTGGAGAACTTCCCACAGAATGCAACCAGATATTGCAGCAACATTGTCCATTAACCCAGCATTGAATATGTAATTATTCTAATTTAAGAGGAGAGAATGTGCATGAGGTCACCTTTTAGCTTGTTGAAAATCCACTTTGCCTTCTCTTCAACGGTATTTGAGAAAGTCTGCCACAAAAAGATAACATATATGAGATTCTAACCATGGTCTAAGTTTAATATTTGCCTATACATAAATGGAGAAGTACTCAAGAGTTCTAGTTGATGCCATTCAACTTGAGTAAGTTATGAGCATCAGATTTAGTCTGCTTTTACGGTGCTTACATCAATAGTCCTATTTGAAGTAAGTTATGAGCATCACATTTAGTCCGTCCTATTTGACTTTAATGCCCCCTCAAGATGGGACTTCTTTTGAGTTCACCATTCTTGATCGGATCACAATTTCTTTTTATTGGACCAAATACTCGTTTGGGTTTTATGGCCTCTAATACAATATTTGATAGTATGGGGTTTCATCTCAAAACCAATTGACTATGAGAGGAGTAGCCCATCTATCTTATTAAGAGTGTGAGATCCATGATTTTTCCAATGTAGGATTCTCAACATGTCCTCTCAAGATGGTGCCTCTTTTAGGTTCCCCATTCTTGGTCAGATTACAATTTCTTTCTATTAGACCAAATACTCATTTAGGTTTCATGGACTTTGATACCATATTTGATTTGATAGTATGGGGTTTCATCTCAAAACCAATTGACAGTAAGAAGAGTAGCTCATCTATCTTATTAAGAGTGTGAAGTTTCTTGGTTCTTTCGAGGTGGTATTCTGAACAGACAATCAACATCTCCTTGACGGGAACATTGGAAAAAGAGAATTCCTCACTTTTAACAGACAGATTCCATATTAACATCTCCTGAATAGATCATGGAGTTTTATCCAAATAGATTTTGGTCAATCAACACAATTCTCATCCTCCAGTATCCCCCACCCCCATGTCATCCTACAGTAGATGTATTTTCTCAATATTTTTCCCAAGAAGTTTTTCAATCAAAGTGATACAATCAACCAAACCCAAATGACCCCTTCAGTCCATTTTCACTTCCATCGCAACCCTACTGGTGAACCCTTTAATTAATGGAAGAAACCAACGGATCTAGCCTTAATCTTAGCAGTAGGCGATAAACAAAGAAAAATCAGCACAAAATCCACTGCTAATAACAATCAAGTAAAACTGCATTACTCAAATCTCGAACAACAAAAAGAAACCCAACACCAAAATCAAAGAAAAACATGGGCAGAGACACAAAAGGGTGCCCAATAAATAAACAAAATTAACAAATACAAAGCAGAAACAAGACCAGCAGAAACTCACATTGAAATCATCAGTGATGTTAGCGAGTTCCTCCTTGGCTTTCTTTGAAATCCACAAGCTCCCAACCTTTAAGCTGCCCACTTTAGTCAAAGCCTTCTCCATTTTCGAAGCAAGGACCGACGTTCACTACCTCTAAAGCTCGGCGGCGAGAGAAGAAAATGGGGAGATGGGAGTAATGGAGAAAATGGGAGCCACACCCATATAAATCTGAAGCAACCTGGAGAAGACAAAGGCGCTAGCGGCTACTGTCAAATGTGAATTGTGGCGCTTTCGTTCTGTTCTGCGCTGTTGTTGTGTTGAGGAGTGTGAAATGGAATCGGGAGGGTAATTTGGTAAATTGGTAAATGGAAAGAGCTAATCTTCCGGCTTTTGAGCGGTTTTATTGTTAATTGCCATTTCCTATTCTAATGTCACGCTAGGTTTGGTTAGAAAGGGCGGGATTCTTTCATGAATTAGATTTTAAATTAATATTTACCTTTAATAAAGTGACATTTACGAATATAGCAATCGGGTCTAAAATATAAATAGATATAGCACGATATAAAATAATTTATAAATATTACAAAATTGAGATCCAACTCTCGAAGTCTATTAATGAAAAACCATATCGCTAATATAAACTATAGTGTATCAAATATAGCAATCGGGTCTTAAAATTTGCTATATTTGCAATTTTTAAAATGTTACTATATATTTAATTATTATACGTAAAAGTGTTATCCAATTTAATTATCCATTAATAAAAATACTGAACTTTGATTTTGAATTTAAAAAATCTGTGAATTTTAAGAAAATGTTAAATTGAGTTTTACAAATTTATTTGATCCTTTGAGTGTATTTATGGTGGCACATCTTCGAGGCTATCAAATTGGCACTGTTGTCAAGAAGCCTTTGCAGCGGTTTAGCTTTTTTTTATTCGAATTTGTGTGTGTTTGTATATTGTTGTTTTTAACTCATTCTTTTCGAGGTCCTAGACTTCAATATTTTGCATGTAATAAGAAAGAAGAGTGGAGAATGAGACAAGGAGAAAGTGAGCTTCAAATTGAACAAATTTTGAGGAGAAGAACCAAGAGAAGAAGATGATCAAGATAATTCAAATCAAGAAGAAGAAACGTGAGAAAAAAGCAATAAAAATGACCTTTAAAGGAATTAATTGAACCAGACATGACATAACAACTATTGTGTATGGTGTACCAGGTCAAAGACCAATTAATAATTAAAAAGTCATAAACTTATTATACACGAAATTGACAATTTAAGAATTAATTAGACACTATTTCCAATTTTATAGACCTACTAAACACACTTCAAAGTTTGGAAATCAAATCGACATAAATTTAAGAGTCTAAAAAAATGTTGAATAGATGAATAACCTATCTTTCACAATATTTAAAGTTAAAAAACCTTATGGGACATTTTTTTTTAAAAAAAAAGTTAAATAAATAGAAACAAATCTAATAATTCAAAAGCTAAACTTGTAATTTTAATTTAGGGGTAATTGTAACCGGCAACTTTTTTAGATATAATAACTAAGTACGTAATAACATTTAAAAAAATTTACAAATATAACAAAGTTTATCAACGATAGACTTTAATTAACTCCATATCGCTGGTAGACTCTTACCAGTCATATGGTCTATCATTGATATATTATTTAAATTTTGTCATATTTATAAAATTTTTTACATCATACTATATTTGTTAATAATTTAGATATAATTGTTATATTTGTAACTGTCTCTTTGATTTAAAGGTAAGTAACATATTTGACACAAAATTAAATGGTTAAAAATTATGTAAACACATCTCAAAATTCAAAGATGTTTCAAGTACATGGTTGAAAATTCACTAAAAAAATAAGAAAATTAAAAAAAAAAAAAAGTGTAACAAAGTAAAATAAAAGTTTATTTAAGAATAAAAATGTAACTTTGATGAAACGGTACTTTGATTTTCCTATATATTTTTTTCCCCACAACAGTAGCGGATTGAGAAGACAGAAAAACAGAAAGGGAATTAGAAAGGAGGCGAGTGTTGGAAAAAATTTCCATTAAACTTTTATTGGGAATCGTGATTCGAAAGACACAGAATGATTCGTTTAGATGATTGGATGATGAAGATTAAATTTGGCACATGGGTCGTGGGCTCCACTCTACATTGTTTACAGCTCAAAAGTCGATAAAGACCAATTCTCAAATGCATGTATATATNATATTAATTAACCATTTATACTCTAAACTTTATGTTAATTAGGAATTTACAACGGTTGGTTGGAGTCGATTTTTTAACCTAATTATAATCGAATCGACTATTATTTTTTTAGTAAATATTGAAATCGACTTCGACCATCAAGAAGTGTATACTGGTCATTGATCGGTCGTTTATTTGTTTTGAATCGACCCCTCTTCTGCTTTGATCAACTGCCTTTGGCTCGATTGATTTTGGTCAGTCGGTTCGATTTTTTGGTCTATCATGCTCCCCCTAATGCTAATTCAATTCATACAATTTACCATCTCTTAAATTTTAAACTATTTTAATTGTATTGATTTACAATCTCTTCTAAATTTTTGTCGACTAATATCATGAAAAATCATCATCTGGGTCAATCAATTCAGACTTTTCGTTGTAAAATTAATTTTGAAAATCATTCATGTAATAAGCATAAAACGTGTTTAGACATTTTCAAATGTAGATGAGTAAATGCATAAACGATTCTAGAGAAGATTATGAATTAGAGTCAAATTTAATTCATTTGTGAAAGTTTCGAGGTTTTATTAATACAATTATAAATTTTACATGATGTTTTTTCAAATCGGACTTAGTGGATTATGTAAATTTATATGTTTACCAAAATTTATGATTTAAATCGGTATAATCTCTAGAGTTCAAAGTTATATATTGATATTTTCTCAAAAAAAAAAAAAAATCATTTTGAGCCGAATTTTAAGAAAAATGTGCGTTTTGTAGTTTAAAAAAAAAAAAGTATACTCTTTTAATCCTTGTATTTAAAAAGTTTTGAGTAATTTGTTATTGTTCTAAACGTTGAAATGATATTTCAAAATAAGAATAATAATCAAATAAGAAGAGGAAAATAGATCACAGATGGGAAAAAGAGAGAAAATACGAAAATTTTAAATTTTTATATTAAAAATATCATGGCAATAATAAAATAATAGCAAAAAAAAATATTAATGATTGATCTCTAAATTAATTAAGGATGTATTTGGAATGCATTTTAAATTGTTTAATTAAAAAAAATCATTTTAGAAAAAATCTTTTTGGCAACCATTCAAAATAATTTTTGAGATGTATTTTCAACAATTTTTGACAAAAATGTTTAAATAAAAAAATATCATAGATAGAAAAAATATCAAACTATTTACATAAATAGCAAAAACTACACTTACAGACATTGATAGTCTTCTATCGGCATTTATCATATAGTATCAATGATAAACTTCTATCAATTTCTATCACTGATAGACACTGATAGGCTTCTATCAGTCTCTATCAAATTAGATTAAATTTTTTCATTTTGTGTAAATATTTTTTCTTATTTTTCTATTTTTGAAAATTCTCAAAATAAAAATTATTTTTTTAAAAAAAAAAAAACAACATTTTTCTCGAGTCAAATCAAGCAAAACCTAAAGGACTAGATTCACATTTTGAAACGTTAGAAATTAATTATTGTTAAAAAATCAAAGACAAAAAGATAATTTTATTTTATTTCTTTTTAAAATTAATTATTTTCCTTCCATTTCTGTTACATTGCTCCAGTATTGCCAGAATATTTTTGTCTCCCTTTGCTTTGTCTTTTAGCGAGTCTTTGTCAAAAAAATAATAATAATAAACTTATTAGTCGGTGCTAAATTTTTGTTGGAAAAAAATTAAATCTATTCTAATTTGGCCGGTTGTATTAATCTCTAGTCTTTTTAGTGAAAAAGCAATCTTAACTAGCTAGAATTTATCAACTCTTCATTTCATAATCATTTCGGTTCGTTTGATAATTAATTTAATTTTTTATTTGTTATTTTTTTAAAAAAAAATTAAATATGTAAACACTACTTTTACCTCTAAATTTCTTCATTTATTACTTATTTTTACTAATAATTTAAAAAACCAAGCCCAATTTTGAGAACTAAAAAAGTTGTTTTGAAAAAGTTATTTTTCTTTCTAGAATTTAGTTAAGAATTCAACTATTATACTCAAGAAAGATGTAAATTATTGTAAGAAATATGGAGAAAAGATGTTTAATTTTCAAAAACAAAAAACAAAAAAGAATGCTCTGTTTGGCAACCATTTCATTTTTTGTTTTTAATTTTTAAAAAACAAGCATATTTCTTTCACATTTCTTACAATAGCTTGCATATTGTTTAAGTACAATAATTGAATTTCTATCTAAATTCCAAAAAAAGAGTTTTTAAAAGCTATTTTTTTTAGTTTTCAAATTTGACTTAGTTTTTTAAATTATTGGTAAAAAGTAGTTAACAAGGGAAGAATTTTAGAGGTAGAAGTAATGTCTATAAATTTAAATAATCATCAAATAGAATTGACATGATTATTAAATGAGACCTAAATAGTTCAAGTTACACATTGCATAACTTATTATAGATAAAATTTGGTTTTTAAGTAATGATAAATACTTTAATAGCAAGTGGGGGCAAAATTTAAACCCTATAAAATAACCAATTTAAAGATATTCGAACTGACAAAAATAATTAAAAACATGTAAAATACATAAAAGTAGTTAAGAAATTTAAAAAGAAAGGTCCGGAAAATACAAAAAGGAGAGATTCCTTTGGACGAAAACATTTTTGTGGCCTTAGTCTTCCCTTCCTTTTACAATTTACCATTTACAGTGAGGAATCTTCCATGAATTCACAGTTTAAAATGAAAATAGTTGGTTTCTCTTTTTCTTTTCTTTACTTTTTAGAAGACTCCAAACAAGTCAATAAAATTGCTAGCAGGGCAAGAGGTAAAGTAGATAAAAAGCCTATGGGAACTGTGTCATAGACATATACGCCTTACATGTGGAACTGTGAAATAATTAATAAAATAACTTTTTTTTTTTTTTTTTTTTGTCTATTTTTAAAAATTAAATCTATAAAACACTACTTTTACCTCCAAAATTTCTTTCTATGTTATCTACTTTTCACCAACGGTTTAAAAAACCAAGCCAAATTTTGAGAATAAAAAAGTAACTTTCAAAAAGTTGTTTTTATTTTTGAAATTTGGTTAATAATTCAATTATTATACTTAAGAAATATGCAAATCAAGATAAGATTATATAGATTTAATTTTCAAAAACAAAAAATAAAAATAAAGGGGGTGTTTGGGGCAATAAATTAGTTATTATAATTCTAGGTTATGATAGTTTGTGTTTGGGGGGTAGATTATTTTAGTTTTGGTTATAATAATATATGTTTGAGGTGTAAACTATTTTAGTTTGAGAATGAAATAATAAACATTGCAGTAAATAATAAAAAAAATGATGAATGTAAAATAGTAAAAACTGTAGTAAATAGTAAATACTGTAACAAATGGGGATTTTGAAATAGTGTTGACTGTAGCTAATTAGAGGTTTTGAAATAGTTTTTATTATAGCAAGAAGTGGTTATTATATTTTGATGATAACCGTTGCCGCAAACGCCCCAAAATAGTTACCAAACCAGACCTAAATTATCTCTTCTTTGAATTGTGTAAGTCTCTCAAGATAATTTAGAAGATCCTCTCATGAAATGTCAAACAAGGAGAATAATTCTAGGGTCTTTGGTGAGCATGATACTCAAACTTTCAAAGATTTCGTAGCTTTTATGTTGCGTGGTCTTTGTACCAACTTGATGGATAACTACGAAGTCTCTATAACTCAATTTTGAGTAGGTTGTTGCTGACATACTTGATGAAGCACTTAATGTGATTGTAAAGTTGTGACTGTCTTCTACGAAATAGTTTAGTGTTAGCTTTCACGGCGACTCGAGATTTTATATGTCCAGCATCGAATAGTACACATGATCTACTACTGTAACGTGGAATCGAGAAAAACATAAAAACCAAAAATTATCATATGGGGATCTCAACCATAACAATTGGAGGTTCAAGAGATAACTCACTTTCTTTCTTTAGGTTGTTGTTGCCATACTTCATTATGCATGAATTCAAATCAAAACATATTGTTTTTTTAGTTTTTGTTATTGTTAGACATTCGTGAGAGATGGTTGGAAATAACTTGTCATAAAATTAATTTTTTTTTGCTTTGGTCCCACATGCCACACACTAATATACAAATTTTCCTTTCAAAGTTAGATCAGTCTTAAGTTGTACTTACACAAATCAAAATTTTGCACCAATAATTATAATGAAAAGGTAGAGAAAAGATTGATTAAGAAGATAATGCAATTTGGCATATGGATAATGGCAAATGGATTAAGATTATTGTGAAACCAAAGTCATAGTGAAAGTAGGAAGGAAAGAATTGGAATAAAGTACCAATCACGAAAATGAAAGCACAAAAGAAAACAATTGTTTTTCTCTCCTTTTTCCCCTTATTTTACCTTTTCATCCCTTTTCAGTCCGGTAGGATATAATTTTATATATACATACTTTTCATAAAGTTAGTCCATCCGCCAGGTTTGATTTATGAAATTAAAATTGTGATATATTAATTTAGGGTAGTTTGGAATGACAACAAAATATATATATATTAAAAATTCATTTTCAATTTAACACTTTTAATAACAAAATCCTTAAAACATTAAAAAAAAAACACACATGTTTTACAACACTTTTTTCGGAAGTGTTTTTATCAATATTAAATTATTGTAAAAAAAATTTCCAATGGTGGTTGTGGTCGGGGTTGACCTGCGACGGTCACTAGAAGTGGTGGTCAAAAGTTTGCCTACGATAGTTACTGGAGGTTATGAGTAAAATTTCTCAAACTAGGGAGAGATAACCATTGTATTCAAAATTCAATTTTATAGAAGTTTGTTTCAAGTGTTTATCCTAAACCAGCTTATTTTATAAACTATTTTTCAAAATCCATAGTGGTTGCCAAATACTTGATTTTGTTTCCTTTTCAAAATGACTTATTTTTTAAATTAATCACTTAAAAAATGTATTCCAAACACACTTTTATTATTCATTTATTTCATAAATCTCACGTAATTCTTAAAATTTACCCCTTTTTTATATAATGTATGAAGATGATATATATAGAGTGTTTTTGTAGTACTAAAAGTTTATATGTGTGTGCGGGCGCATTTAACCACTTGGCATAATAGGTTCAGGGTTCTAATTTTCACTCATAGTGCTATATATGTTTTTAAACCAATCAAGAAATGTCATTAAAATTCTTTTTTTTTTCTTTTATGTGAAAATGGAAAGTAAAGTTTAAATATCTTAACTAATTGAGTTATATTTGTGTTGGTCAACTATACTTTAAAATGTCAAATTAATAACATATATATATAATAATGTATGGTTGACTTATGCTTAAGTTGAAATGTCTTAACTAGTTGAATTATATTTATGTTGACAATTGTACCTTAAAAATTTAAAAGAAAAATACGTGTTTTTGTCCTTAGGATTTAGGTTTAGATTTCATTTGGTCAGCATTTTTCAAAATATTATATTTATATCCATAAATTTTGAGTTTAAATATATAGTTACTAAATATTATACTTGTGTTTTTTTTTCTACATGGTCTTGGTCCCAAAGCATCCGAACCTACACTTTTAACCTTCCCTTTTTAGAATATTAGTTTTTATTCGTTGATGCCAATTTATACTAATTAATTTTAAAGAATTAAATCAATTATAATTTTAGTTTTCACTACTTTTTCTTCACTACTAAAATTAATTAAGAATTCACAACATAATTATTTTAAGTGAACTAATACAAAGTTAATGCCAAAACCAAATGGAGTATTAGTGAAAAAAGAATATATAAAATATTGAGACCTAGTAATCAAATAACAAGTATTATGAAGCTTAAGAAGTAAAATCATAACATTTTGAAACAAATCAAATACAAATAATGGGGATGAAAGTCCTAACACAGCGGAAATCACATAACCAAGATCGTTATTAATTCTGAAATATCCATATACTGGGCATTTCAAAAATAATACAGAGACAAAAAAAAATTAGCTACCATAAAATTAGAACCTATGTTAAGCATGCAAAAAGTTAACTCTGTAGAGAAAATTGCGTGAAAAATCTTTACCTTTGTAGAACCATACAAAAAAAAAAAAAAAAAAAAAAAAAAAAAAAAAAAAAAAAAAAAAAAAAATCTCCAATTGATTTCACGAAATCAACACCACCACAAGTATTACCTCCCTATCCTCTTAGAATTCTTTGAGGGCTTTGGTTTGTGGGAACCAATTGAATGGGAAGAGAAGGGGAATATTTTTCTTAAGAGAAATTTCTTCACAAAACTTTTATATGTTTTTCAAAAAAATTAAATAAAACACCGTTTTGTAGGTCTCTTAACCTACAGGAGAGGGAGAGTGAACGTGGAAAAACCCACGATTTAGATAACTCCCCTACGTGAGAGTTATCATTTTTTAATTAGTTTAATTAATCAAATTAATAAATAATTAATTAATAACTAATTAAATATTATTTAATTAATAATGTCATTTAAATCATATTTAAATGAAACATCTCTTGCATAACCTATGATTTTAATTCAATTAATTTAACTAAATCAAATCAAATCAAATAATTATTTAATTCTCCAATTAAATAATTGCCAAAATAAATATCGAATATTTAATTTAACTTACATTCCAATCATATTCAATTGTATTTCTCTCATAACCTATAGTTTTAGTGTGCATCAAATACATATTAAATTTAACCTATAGTTTTAATATGAATCTAATTCATATTACATTAATATTTGAACTCCTTCAAATATATAATTTTTCCGAAAATCATGTCAAAAATTAAATTTATTTATAAAGTTTAAATAAAATATAAATTTTATATTATAATGTATCATTATACATTATATTGTTTCCCTAAGTAAATTTGAACATTTCAAACTCGGTTCAAAACACAGTTACCTTAATTCCCTTTACGAGTTAGGAATGGGACCTCATGTACCTATAGATCAAAAGCTCAAATGACATGAGATTAATAGCTAGACTCATTAACCAAATTAATCAATATTCTCTAATTGTCGGTATACTCCACTAAATACCTACTTGCACCCTTCTCACTGCAAATGTATTTCTGTGCCTACGGATATAGACCAATGATAGCAAGTTAATCCTTCACGAGTGTTCATAACACTAACTGGGTCAAATTACCGTTTTACCCCTAGGTTATCTATGTATCCTTAAGTACCAATACTCTTCTAATGAACAACATATTTATAGTCCAACCATTAAATAAAACTCCTATTGAGCGAGTGAGAGGGTAGGACCTTTTGTTCAAGTCCTAGAGACACCACTTAAGGGAACACTTATCTACTTACCCTTAAAGTCGGGAATGAGTGAAATCCATCATGTATTATTATGTTCCCAGCTCCTTGCTCAATTTTGTATCCAAAATTGTTGGTTTATTGAGTCAATGAACTGACCATTATCGCCCATACAATTCAAAGGACAATTCATCATGAACAGAAGTTCTTAATATACTCAAGATTAAGATTAAGTTGCTTAAGTCATCCTATTGAAATAGAAACCTAACTAGTCAACGGTGTTACATCTATTTGTTACTATTTATCGGTCATGTCTTACGCAAAACTCATCACATATGATACCCCCACTTGCATGCCACCTACACAACATGTTGGATCACTGCGTTTGTATCAAATACAAAGCGGTTCGTATCCATAGTATCACCAAGATAAGATATCCAAATTTTTCCTTATACTATAGACCCTTTAAGCTGTATCTTAAACGTTGATCCCCGTATGTCATTTCAAGACTCATCATAAAGCCTAGGATGTTAGTTTATTGGGTTTAGGGTTATTAAGACAAAAAAGAATACAATACAATTAATAACACTTATTGAAATAACATCAATAACTCTTTGTTAATGACAGACAATTATTTACATATACCATCTACGAGTTTTATGACATAAAACCCAACAAATAAGACTCAAAATTCAGGTACGAAAGTATATTTTCTCTAAGTTCAAATATTACAAGTGCACTTATATTTTTTTAATCAAATTTGGTGTAAATGATCAGATTGAAATATCTACCAACTTAAATATAGCTTGATTGACATATAATTTGTATTGATAATTTCATGGTTAGAACTTCGATTCTCCTTCCACACATTGTAAATATATATATATATATATATATACTTAAAAAATAAAATAAAATTGAAATATCGTATTTCCTCATACATGTGCAATGTCAATGAAATATAAATGATATAATAAATATGGGACATGAATGTAAATGTTGCTACAAAACAAGATATTTATAAAAATAAAGTTTCTCCGCCACATCCATTATTGTCATAAATAATAACGAAAGACCAAAAGTGAAGATTGGGTGGAACCCACTCGTTCGTCCTTAAATACCACAGCACACTTTTTTAGGCTGTGAATGAAAAGGAAATTAATTTTTTTTCCGATTAAAAAAAAAAAAAACGACAACACATTAGATCTGGTCGCTGAGATCGATCAGAGAAGACATGTAACTGCTCAATCACCACCGTACGATGTTGTACAGCTGTTTCTCTGACCAAATTCTCTTCCCCTCCTCTTTAATTTTTTACTCGTCTTTGTAACCATTTCTTTTTCTTATTTTTGTTTTTTAAAATTAAATTTATAGTATCCACATTTTTTTTATGATGATTTGTATTTTTTTTTAAGTATAATGGTTGAATTCCTAATCAAATTTTAAAAACAAAAATAACTTTTTGAAAACTATATTTGTTAGTTCTCAAAATTTGACTTATTTTTTAAACAATCGGTGAAAAATAGATAAAAAATGAAGAAATTTAAAGGTTAAAGTAGTATCCATAGACTTAATTATAAAAAATAAAAAGCAAAATGGTTACCGAACGAGACTTTAATTGTCGGGTTTTTTTTCCTCCTCTTATTTTCCAACCAGATAGGCCTAATCTGGATCTGGGCCTGTGATAAAGCCCATTGAAGTTGGTTCGAATTGGGCCAAGTATGCCCAAGTTGACTCTCCCAGCTGTTGACTCAGACATCCCGTAACTGTGGAGGGAGCAATTTGGTGGGACCATTTTGAAACAAAGGACACTTTCATGATTAGCGGTCAACCCTAGGATTTGTATACTTTACCAAACAATGGGACCCACATAGAATAATAGTGATAAAAATAAAATAATAAAATAATAAATTCATGTAGGGGCAAACTGGACAAAGCACATGGAGATCGTATCCTGGTTGTAGTGTACTCTATACGGGAGCCGTCCATGCATTGCAAACTCTGGGAATAAAATCGTATTACCCAATCAAGATTAATTCCTTCCCATAATTTCATTGTTTTATTGATATCATCAATTTCTTTTTCTATTATTTTTTTAATTACTGTAAAATTTATAGTGAATATTACAAATGTTTGAAAATGACAAATCTGATCGCTAGGCCACGTCAAAAGTGGGCCATAGTGCTTATAACATGTGCATTGGGGCCCACAATAGCGATTGCATTTGCCTCGATAATCTTAACAAAAATACCTCTCCTGTCCTGGATGGGTTAAATAAATTCGTCTTTTTAAATATAAAATAAATATTTAAAAATATTTATATTTTATAGTAAAAAATTTCAAAATTACGTAATAGTTTTGGAACTTTGGCAATAAAACGTAAAAATATAATTTTTTTTATTTATAAGAATTTCTCTTAAATTAAAAATATAAAATAAATTGAGAAGCAAATACATTAATTTGTTTAAAGTAACTTTCTTGAAATTTAGTTTGTAATAATTTAGGTCCATTTTGTAATTATTTTGATTTTTTTGTTTAGTTTTTTAAAATTAAGTCTATAAACACTATTTTTACCTCTAATTTTTTTTTCCTATTATCTGTTTCTCACCGATTGTTTAAAAAATCAAGTCAAATTTCGGTAACTAAAAAGTTAGCTTTTAAAAAGTTGTTTTTATTTTTTGAATTTAGCTAAGAATTCAACCATTGTACTTAACAAATATGCAAATTATGATAAAAAATGTGGATGATATAGACTTAGTTTTCAAAAACAAAATGATTATCATACAGGATCTTGATTTTTGTAATTTTAAATTTGTAGCAAATTAATATGTATTGTAAAGAAAAACAAAATTAGATATAAACTTTTATCATTCAATAAATTGTGTAGCTTGTAAATATATTAGATTCTTAATTCGTTTATCGATCTATGAGGGTAAGATATCTCATTAAATTTTTACATTACTTTTCATGATTTAGAATTCTCTATGAATTTTAAGGTATAATGACTAAATTGTTATATAGTTCGATGTCTAAGTCATCGTTTGATAACCATTTCGTTTTTTGTTTTTGTTTTTTAAAATTAAGCATATTTCATCTATAATTTTTATAATGACTTGCATATTTCTTAAATACAATGATTAAATTCTTAGTTAAATTTCATAAATTAAAACAACTTTTTGAAAGCTACTTTTTTTAGTTATCAAAATTTAATTTATTTTTTAAACCATTGATGAAAAGTAATAATAAATGAAGAAATTTGAGGGGGAAAATAGTGTTCATAAGCTTGGGCCTAAATTGTTACATTACAAAATTGAAAATACAAAGATTAGATCATTTCAATCCAAAGTTTAGGGACTGAATTGTTTATTTTTTACGAAAATTCGGGTGATTTTTAACCCAAAAAAAAAAAAAAAAAAATTCATCTTAAAAAACATTAAGTTTCAAATATATCTTAGTGAATAAATGGTTGACATAGTAATATTATCGATTTAAATATGTCTTAGTGAATAAGACACTTATTACGATCTCAAATGATGGGTCGATAACCCATTTCTATATACAGTCGTTAGAACTAAAAAAATCAAGTAAATGTTTGAGGAAAAAAAAGTAAAAGAAAAAGAAGGGAATTATTAGACAAACCAATGAAAACATATCCATGTAATTAAGAACACATTTTTAGTATTTTTAGACAATCCTAAATCTAAATGTATTAAAATATATACTACATCAACATTAATTAAATCATAAATAGTGTAGATTGTGCCATTCAAATTATATATGTTTCTGTCAACAAGAGCGTAACTCAACTAGCATAGTATTCATACTATCAACCTCGTGGTTTGAGGTTCGATTCCTCTACCCCACACTTAAATTACAACATCTTTCAAAAAAAAAGTTATATATGTTTCCTCTTTGAATTGAGATTCAAAATTTTATTTATTGTATAAATATATTGATCAAAGTTCTAAAATCTAATCTAAATTATAGCATAGGTCGAGATGTTAAAGGTTTGAATCTTCACCGTATAATTAATTAAATTCAATAAAAAAAATATCTCGTTTCAAAATTCAAATATATTGTCCATATATTTAATTAATTAATTAAAAATAAATTCTCTCTAATTGACCCTATTGCACTCATTAAATAGCGAAAACCATGTGATTTGATGATTATGCTGTTATAATTGGCCCTTTTTTTAGTCCCCTTGCCTTTTTTCTACCAACGTTATAATTGGTTTTTCTCTTTTAAAAACAATAAATTACATTTTTTAAAAAAAACATCTGATTATTTGAGAAATTTGAACTATGACCTCTTAATCGTAGATGCTTGTCTAACTAATAATTATGCAAGTCGTTATAATTGGCTTACATCCATTGGTATATATGCATTATATCTATAAATCAATATATACCAAAATATTTAATCCAAAAGTACACATGTTTGAAATTTCATTAAAAATAGTAAGCTCATTTACCTATCAATCCCTATAACTTGAATTTAAATTTAAATTTTGCTTTTTTTTCTTCTCCAAAATACTAAATTAAGGGTGAGTTTGAAATACATTTTCAAGTGTTTAATTTAAAAAATAAGTCATTTAGGAATAAATTAAAATATTTGGTAGCCATTCAAATTAAATTTTCAAGTGTATTTTAATAAGTTATTATTAATAAAAATAAGTTTTTTTAAACATTTTTTCCTCAAATCAATTCTAAGAGACCCTAAATGGAGTGGGAGAATTTCAATTTGCACTAAAAAAGTATAATTTCGATTTGACCTATATGAGATCATTATTTTTTAATTGATTCACATAATTGACTAAATTTTTTGCTCATCCTTGTCTCTATGATCGACATGTTATATACGTGTGTGAAATTTATGGATAAACAAGAAAATTAGAGATAAGAGTGGTTAAAAATGGTTTATGAATGGCAAAAGTATGAAATTAATTTTGAAAAATATCAATTTCTACCCTTGAATTTTGAATATTGTATAAGATGAAACCCTAAACTAATAACTGTATCAATTTAAACTCTAAATTTTGGGAGTTGTATCAATTTAGACCTCAAACTAATAATTGTATCAATTTAAACCATGAACTATTATAAGTGTATCAATTTAAACCTTGTATCAACTAAAACTCTTCATTGTGTTTTATTTGGACACACTTATGAAAGTTTAAATTTTAAATTGATATAATTATTAGTTTGAGGTTTAAATCGATATAACTCCAAAAGTTCAGAGTTTAAATTGATACATATCTAAAAATTTAGATTTAAATTGATATAATTTTTAGTTTAGTATCTAAATTGATACACTTTCCACAATTTAAAGATATAAATTGATATTTGTCGGATTAATTTTAAAGGTACAAGAATTTAATGAAATAGAACAGTAGTTCCCTGGTGATTGGTGGTTGGCAACTTGGCATCAAGAAAGTAGTCAAGTTTTTATGTCATCAATAAGTCTAAATCACAAGTATTAAAATGGAAATGGAACCAAAATAAATAATGGGAAAAAAAATAGAAAGACAAGAATCAATCGCAGCCATTGAATGGAAGAGAAAGTAAGGTAGATCGGAGGGTGGGAAAGGGACTAAGGGAGTGGACAGGAGTTACTGAAAAAGGTCTGTGAAGGAAAGACAAGAGGGTGGATAAAAGGGAAAGAGATGGATGGTGACGAAGGAGATGGAAGGGAAACTCGAGGCAAAGGAAAAAAATCGATTTAGATAAATAGAAATTTTAACCCCTATAATTGTATTTATTTTATTGAGGGTTGTCTAAGAAAAAACCGAAAAATATACAAGCGAGTCCAAGCTTCTGTATTATTGAGAAAAGGCATTGGGGAGTCTCACGTTCCAACAGAAAAATGTTAATGCCCCGAGGTTTGAGTTGACCAATTGAACCTAAAAATATATACTAATCGGGAAATATTTGAACTTGGGTTACGTCCCTGCAATCTTGAGTACAAAAAATGTTTCTAACTTTTAACACCTTACATGCATGTGTGAGAGACAATGCTTATAAATAGTTCATTCTACTACCTCAAAGGAGAGAGAAAGTAATCTCTGAAGGAGAAACCCAATTTTATTTCTTTTGTGCTTAAGTGAACTCGACACTTCTTATACTAACTAAAACATGCAGTAAGTTCGACACTACACTACTATAAAGATCTCTTACACAAGTTAGTTTGTAAGTATCTCGAAACTAGACTAGGGAGATGTGGACCGAAGGTCGAGCCCACGAGAGATTAGCAACGAAGCCCAACTCGGACGAGATCCGAGTGCCAACAGATCTCAACTATAAAGCTAATTGTATCTCAAATTTATATAAATGTTGTAACTTTAATAATCTTAATAAATCATCAATTAAAATTAAAAGCTTTTAAATTAACGTAAATTTAATATTATAACACTTCAACACATTTAATAAATTCTTATTTCAAACATTGTTAAAATTTTTGTTTGAAAAAAAACCTTTATTTAATTGAAAATTGTACACTATTTTTTAAAATTGAATCTAATAGGTGAATTAGCAAAAATTAAATTGTGTGTAAAAAAATTTGCCATACTTACTAAATGAAAGTCCAAATCTAATAGATGTTAAAGTATATGATTAGAAAATACAAAAGTTATAGATTTAGTCCCTATAATTTGAATAAAATTAAATTTTAATCCGGTTGAATATATCCCCTATGATTTGATATAAGATTATAATTTAATCTTAAAATGCACACCAAATTCATGATTGATAATAGATGAGTGACGGAGACACGAAATAGAAGGAGAGGGGTATTTATGTAAGAGGGAGGAAAATAGTGGGGGCGTTAATGTAAATAGGGAATAAAATAGGGGTAAAGGGTTTTAGGAAGGGGAGAAAGGCCTAGATTCGTGGAGGGAGATCGACATGGGGATTTGAGAGCGAGTAAGAGGCGAGACAGATTTTGGTTGCGGAAGCCAAGGGAAAGCTCCCCTTTTCATCACCGTCAAACATCTGTACGGACCTGATTGGATTAGATTGGGATAATTACTTCCAATTCTCCATCGCATTCAAACCCTATCCACTATGCATTTACCATATTACCCCCATTCCTTTTTTTTTCCCACTCGACAAAATTACGAAAACCACCTTAAACGATGGTGAATAACGATGCCAAGGATAAAATTTCAACACTCAAACTTATATAATTGTTATAATTTTTGCCATAATATAAGTTTGAGGGTCAAATTTTAATATTTGTATAAATTTGAGAGCTTGATTTTCACAATTGAAAGTTTGAGAGTGTAATTACAACTATTATCGTACTTTAAAGGTGATTTTTGCAATTTACTCATGTTTTTAATCATGTATGAAGATACTATAATATTTTGAATTGTCTTATTTTGGTTTTTGAGATTACTAAATTAGGGTAGTAATTTACACTGATTTAAAAATAGGATACATCACACTTTTTAAATATAAAAAAAAATTAAAACTATTTATCCTTTGTAGTAAACGGTTTAAAAAATATAAAGCACTTTTAGACTTTTTGGTATAAAGTATAAATATTTTTTGGATTTTTCGATTTATAAGAATCTCCCTTCCAATTATGCTTGTAAAATTTGAAAATTTTTGTCGTAAATTTTTAAGTTTAAAATTCATCCATGAAATGTCAAATTAATTATTGAGATTTTCACATATAGAAAATTTTCAAATTATTTACAAAAATAGGGAAAAAACATTGTGTCAATGATAAACTTCTATCCGTTTTTATAAAATTTATGTTATTTTGTGTATATAGTTTTTCTTATTTTTCTATTTTTGAAAAACTCCATAATATAAAAGTGCATACTATTAAGTATTGATTAAGATATTTGGGGTTCAAATCCTCCAATTTCCAATAAATCGAACATAGTTCAATTGACATCAGATTATATTCAATATAACTAGGGCGATGGTTGGACTCTTCCTATCCAAAAATTCTCCAATTTTCATATTAAACTAAAAAGAAAAGGGATATAATTATGAGTTAAAAATGTGAATTTAACTATACAACTCCAAATTTAGCAGTTGAAATATTGAAAATTTGTCTAGACGTCGCCGAAAATCGAACGAAAGGGAGAGAGAATCGTAGGTTGATTGTTTGGGCGTCCATGGCCGGAGTTAATGGTGTCCACACGTTCGCTTGGCTTGGCTTGTCATTTTCTTTTCATTTAATCTATGTTGGAAATTATATTTGGAATCTTGATTCTTTCAGTTCCTTGTTTTCCATTTTTAATCATTAACTATAAGTTTAATCCCTCGATTTTTTAGTGTTGTAATCCATTTGATTCTTGAATTCACAATTTATTTATTTTTTTTTAATTTAATAGATCTTTGAAATTTTGACTTTTTTTAATAGAACATTGACCCATTCCATTTTTTTTTTTAAAAGAAAAATCAATCAGTGTTATTAGATATAAATTTAAGTTTTATATTTAACCAAATCTAAAATTTTGTATCTTGTAGATGATTGAATTTTAACAAATTTGAAAGTCTAAAAATAGCATAGTTGTTGCAATAGAACACAAACATTGATTTGATTTTAGTAGGATTTGAACCACAATCTTGTTTAGTCATTAAGACATACTTTATATCGGATGAGTCAAGCTCACTTTGATGCACCTCGTGAATTTTATAGTTAAACTAATATGTAATTGCAATAGATATCACTTTTTGAGAATAATAATTAAGTGTATAACCACATATTTAAATAATTGTAAATATAGCATAATCTATTTGTTATAAATTCCTATTAGCGATATGATCTCTACCTGTGATAGACTCTATTGCTGATAGACTGCTATTAGCGGTATGATTTGTCATTGATAGACTATGAGAAAACTGGATCTAAATTTTGTTATATTTACAAATATTTTAAACGTGATTATTGTATTTATAATTGTCTCTTGATCAATTAGGAAAAAGCGTTTTTTTTTTTTTTTAACTAAACTTGATTACGATTGAGATGAGACCACGATTGATGAGTTTTGTTCTTAATTAGTTTTATAAAGTTCACCTATCATTTAATTAGAACTTGTCAAAATAAAAAGAAAAAAAAAAACTCTTTTTGTCCTTATCTTATTTGTTTTTAATTGAATGGGTGAAATTGCAAAAATAGGGTAATAATAGAAGAATTTGGGGATTTGGATGGGTTCAGTTTAAGCGACAAACAAAGGCCGGCCAGGCTTGTGGGGGACTGGACACTGGCTCCACTTAAGTCGCCCTCCACGCCATCTCTATTATTCATTTATTAAATTTAGATTTAAATCATATTTTAGTGGAATTTTAAATCTGATTCTATTTTCATCCATAATTTTTTTATAAACGTTAATTTTAATCCTTAAACTTGCTATTAAGATTCCGTCAATTCTTATACATAATGGTGAGACAATTTATATATTTTTTTTATTATTAGACTGTCAAATAAATTAGCCATGTTAAAAATCTAGGGTTTCAATTTTAAATTAGGTGGGATTTTCTATAGGAGATCTGAGAACTCATTTTGCATCAAAGATTTTGGTTGTTCTCTATTTTGGTACATTGGTTGTTGATATTTTACCCCATTTTTATCTTTCTCAACCCATGCTAGATGTAATTTCATTCTTAAACATATTTTATCTTTAAAGAGTTAACATAATCTTAACCGGAAGAACCAAACTAAACATTTTTTAAAAATTTAGGGACTAAAATAGACGTTTTCTATAGTTGAGGGACCAATATAAGATTTAAACTTTAAGTTTATTTTTATTTTTGACATTTCAATTAAAGAATGATTCCAACTCCCACACAAAACGATTATTTGGTCCACCAACTTAACTTAAATAGCAAATAATATTGAAGTTCCACATTTATCAAGTAATTTCATATTTTTATTTTATTTTTCAAAGAGTAACTTCATATTTTTCTTATAATATATTTTTCACGATTATCAAGAACTTCATCTTATAACTACACCAAAAACACAAATATACTAACTCCAACTTATTAACTTCACTCGGTGGGCCAAACACACTCGGATAGAAAAAAAAATATTGTATTAAGATAATATAAAAAAAAATCATATTACTTTCATGTATTGTTTGCTACGCTAACATTCTTTTTAAAAAAAATTACGAGTCCACTAATTAATACGTTGACCAAAGGAGGGAATAGAAAAAAAGATGGAATATTTTTAGAAGGTAGAAGGAACCTTTTTAATGTCTCGATTTATTATTATTTATTTTTTTATTTTTTTTATTTTTTAAAGCTTGTCTCTCTCTTTTTGGTACAGAGACAGTATGACTTAGACCCATTAATAAAAGTCATTTTTTCCCTTTTCTTATAAGGGATTTGGGAGTATGTTTAGTTATGTTGAAACTTGAAAGTACATTTTTAATTTAAATAATTCAAATTGCTTAATACTTTGAAAAAAAAAAAAAAATCTTTGACTACAATTCAAAATTAAACATGTATAATTTTAATCAATTTTAATTTAAACACATGATGTTTTACCAATTACTTTTAGCATAACATTACGTTTTTCAATAATTAATTTAAAGTCTGTTTGGATTGATTTGAGAAAAAAATATTTTTCAAAAAACTCATTTTTATTTTAATATTTTTCATAAAAATTAATTAAAATGCATCTGAAAAATTATTTTGAATGGTTGTCAAACACTTTAATTTTTTCTATAATAATTTATTTTTAAATTAAATACTTGAAGATATATTCTAAACACATTGTTATACATTCTACACTGAATTATTTCATTTTTAATAATGTGTTATCAATTATTTGCTATATATATCAAAAGGGGTAAAATAAAAATTTCATTGTCCTTTCATGACAAATGGGAGAGTTAAAAACTTAGAATAATAATAAAGAAGAAGAAGAAGAAGAAAACTATCCTTTTGATGAATTTAATATTAATAATAGCACTTCAATTTACTAAGTCCAATTAAAAAGTGGCCATAATAATATACTCATTTATTCACATTCTTTCAGGAAAAAAATATATCATTTATCAAATAAATATAAACAAGTGGAACAAAATATATCGAATATTCGCCCAACACTCGCAGTATCCAACTTTCTAATGTGCTGGGTTAGTTTTTGGGAAATTCTTATAAATAGAAAATTCCTTAAAAAAAATTTATATTTAAAAAGGTTATTTAGTTTTATTATTATTATTAGAAAAAAATACATTGTTGTCCCTAAATTTTAGATCTAGTTTCTATTTGGTCCATAGATTTTAAAATGATTTACATTTAGTCTTTAAAGTTTGAATTTGGTTTCAATTTATTCCTTATGTTTCAAATATTATATTAATATTTTTTACCTTTGAGTTTTATTTGAACGTGGTCCATGAGTTTCAAGATTTATATTTTAACCTTAATTTTTAACTAAATTATCACTTTCCATAAAGAGGGTTAATGTCATGCTTTAAACAAATTAAAAGAACTAAAATTTATTAAGTTTCACTAATTTTCGTTGCTATTAAAATTTCACTTCATAATCATTTTAAACTAATTAATAAACATTGGATTGAAAGTGAATTTAATAAAAAAATCTATATCAAAGATATAAATCTTGAAACATAGGAATCAAATAGAAATAAAACTCAAATCTAAGTGTAAAATTGTAACATTTTGAAACCCATAGACTAATTTGAAACCGAATTAAAAATTTAAAGACTAAGACCCCATTTGATAACCATTCGGTTTTTTGTTTTTGAAAATTAAGCCGTTTCATCCATATTTTTTACAATGATTTACAATTTTCTTAAGTACAATGGTTGAATTCTTAGCCAAATTACAATAATAAAAAAAAAAAACATTTTGAAAACTATTTTTTTTAGTTATCAAATTTTGGCTTGGTTTTTTAAACTATTGGTGAAAAGTAAAAAAAACAAAGAAATAAATTTGGAGGTGGAGGTAGTGTCCATAGACATAATTTTAAAAAACAAAAATAAAAAACAAAATGGTTACCAAACGAGACTTAAATGTATAAGAATTAGAAATCTAAAAATCGAATAGAAACTAAAAAAAAAATAAAATATAAAAATTAAAACGATATTTTAATTTAATTATTATTATTATTATTATTAATCTAAAAGGCATAGAGTCATCATGGCTTAATTTGATTGTTTTTTAAAATTTTCTTTTAGAAAACTTAACATTGATGGTTTGAGAGATGGTCTCATCATCACACTCCACTCCAATGTCTCTTTTGGAATCACAAAAGAGATGAGAAGAAAAAGGAAGATAAAAGGTCTATCAATGACATCCACAAGTGAAATGAAAGCATGGTTAGTTTTTAAAAAGCTCATAAAATTTAACTTAGCACATTTCAATTATGCATTTAAGCTTTTTCAAAATTTTAAATTCTACTCCTAGATTTTCAAATCTGTGTAAGAGCTAACAACATTTGTTCTCCTCTTCCATTTTTCTTCTTTATGTAATAGAGGAAGTTTAGATAATTTTTTTTTTTTTTTTTTTGGCATAATCCACCTTTAAATTCGAAAAAGGTTAATTAGGGTAACAACAGTTGAGATTCTATGTATCTATCTTAGTTGGCGAATGCTTATAAACAAGGACTACATGTTTTGGTTTTGGACGTTTGCTGAATTTATTAATATTCTATATTACATTTTTTTTGGAATTTCTGCCAAAATATACGTTTTAGACTTTTGAACCATTCTAGGAAATACATACATTTTCGATAAAATACATATGAAATTAGTTGTCATTTGATGTGTATAAGTTACAAGACATGATGACACTATTTGTAATTATATAAAACTATAATTATCATTGTCATCATTCATTTTATCTGAAAGATATGATAAAATCTGTCACACAATAAACGTTCAGTTTGCGTGAATAATGTGTTGACTGATGTCACCATACCTTTTAAATTTTAGGCATTAATGGTCACGCCAAATTTATCTTACTTAAACGAAAAAAACACTCCAAGAGTATTATTTGTAACTCATTTCAAAATGTATGAATAAATACAAGTGTTATGAAAGGTTTATAGATATGATTAAAATATTCCAAATTTAGGGGTGTAATTTATAATAAATTGAAAGTAGAAGGATGGATGCATCAATGGGAAATTCGAATGGTTTAGTTGACAAATACTTATAAACGAGGACTATATGTTTTGGTTTTGGCCGTTTGCTAAATTTATTAATATTCTATATTACCTTTTTTGGAATTTGTGCCAAAATATACGTTTTAGACTTTTGAACCTTTCCAAGAAAAACAAACATTTTCGATAAAATAAATATGGAATAGTTGACATTTGATTTGTAAAAATTACCAGACATAATGATACTATTTATAATTATATAAAAATATAATTATCATTGTCACCATTCATTTCATTTGAAAGATATGTTAAAATCTGTCACACAATAAACGTTCAGTTTATGTGAATCACGTGTTAACTGATGTCATCATACCTTTTAAATTTTCGGCATTAATGGTCATGCCAATTATCATCTTACATTAACCTAAAAAAACTCTCAATGAATATTATTTGTAACTCATTTCAAAATGTAAGAATAAATACAATGTGTTATGGAAGGTTTATAGGTACGATTAAAACATTCCAAAATTAGGGGTGTAATTCATAATATATTGAAAGTAAAAGGATGGATGAGTCAATGGGGAATTGGAATGGTTTAGTTGGCGAATACTTATAAACGAGAATTACATATTTTAGTTTTGACCGTTTGCTAAATTTATTAATATTCTATATTACATTTTTTTGGAATTTGTGCCAAAATATACGTTTAGACTTTTGAACTATTCGAAGAAATACATACATTTTCGATAAAATAAATATTAAATTAGTTATCATTTGTTGCGTATAAATTACAAGACACGATGATACTATTTATAATTATCATTGTCACCATTCATTTCATCTGAAAGATATGTTAAAATCTGTCACACAATGAACGTTTAGTTTACGTGAATAATGTGTTAACTAATGTCACCAGACCTTTTAAATTTTAGGCATTAATGGTCATGCCAATTTTCATCTTACTTTAACCGAAAAAGCTCTCCAAGAATATTATTTGTAACTCATTTCAAAATGTTAGAATAAATATAAAGTGTTATGAAAGGTTCCTAGGTATGATTAAAACATTCCAAATTTAGGGATGTAATTTATAATATATTGAAAGTAAAAGGATGGATGAGTCAATGGAAAATTGGAATGGTTTAGTTGGCGAATACTTATAAACGAGAGCTACATGTTTTGGTTTTGGCCGTTTGCTATATTTATAAATATTCTATATTACATTTTTTTTGGAATTTGTGCCAAAATATACGTTTTAGACTTTTGAACCATTCCAAGAAATACATACATTATCGATAAAATAAATATGAAATTAGTTGTCATTTGATGCGTATAAATTACAAGATACGATGATACTATTTATAATTATATAAAATATAATTAGCATTGTCACCATTCATTTCATCTGAAATATATAATAATATCTGTCACACAATAAACGTTCAGTTAATGTGAATCATGTGTTAACTGATGTCATTATACCTTTTAAATTTTCGGCATTAATGGTCACGCCAATTATCATCTTACTTTAACCTAAAAAAACTCTCCAATAACATAATTTGTAACTCAATCCAAAATGTAAGAATAAATTCAAAGTGTTATGAAAGGTTTATAGGTATTATTAAAACATTCCAAATTTACGGGTGTAATTTATAATATATTGAAACTAAAAGTATAGATGAGTCAATGGGAAACTGGAATGATTTAGTTGGCGAATAGACTACATGTTTTGGTTTTGGCCGTTTGTTAAATTTATTAATATTCTAAATTATATTTTTTTTGGAATTTGTGCCAAAATATACGTTTTAGACATTTGAACCATCCCAAGAAATAGATACATTTTCGATAAAATAAATAAGAAATTAGTTGTCATTTGATGTGTAGAAATTACAAGACACGATGCTACTATTTATAACTATATAAAAATATAATTATCATTGTCACCATTCATTTCATCTGAAAGATATGTTAAAATCTGTCACATAATAAACGTTTAGTTTATGTGAATCACGTGTTAACTGATGTCACCATACCTTTTAAATTTTAGGCATTAATGGTCACGCAAATTTTCATCTTACTCTAACCGAAAAAAAACTCTCCAAGAATATTATTTGTAACTCATTTCAAAATGTAAGAATAAATACAAAGTTGTATGAAAGGTTTATATGTATGATTAAAACAATCAGAATTTAAGGATGTAATTTATAATATATTGAAATTAAAAGTATAGATGAGTCAATGGAAAATTGGAATGGTTTAGTTGCGAATACTTATAAACGAGGACTACATGTTTTGGTTTTGGCCGTTTGTTAAATTTATTAATATTCTAAATAACATTTTTTATTGAATTTGTGCCAAAATATACGTTTTAGACATTTGAACCATCCCAAGAAATACATACATTTTCGATAAAATAAATAAGAAATTAGTTGTCATTTGATGCGTAGAAATTACAAGACACGATGCTACTATTTATAATTATATAAAAATATAATTATCATTGTAACCATTCATTTCATCTGAAAGATATGCTAAAATCTGTCACACAATAAACATTCAGTTTACGTGAATCACGTGTTAACTGATATTACCATACCTTTTAAATTTTAGGCATTAATGGTCATACCAATTTTAATCTTACTTTAACCGAAAAAAACTCTCCAATAATATTATTTGTAACTCATTTCAAAATGTAAGAATAAATACAATGTGTTATGAAAGGTTTATAGATATGATTAAAACATTCTAAATCTAAGGGTGTAATTTAACTCATATCACCATACCTTTTAAATTTTAGGCATTAATGGTGACACCAATTTTAATCTTACTTTAACCGAAAAAAACTCTCCAATAATATTATTTGTAACTCGTTTCAAAATGTAAGAATAAATACAAAGTGTTATGGAAGGTTTATAGATATGATTAAAACATTCAGAATTTAGGGGTGTAATTTATGATATATTGAAAGTAAAAGGATGGATGAGTCAATGGGAAATTGGAATGGTTTAGTTGGCGAATACTTATAAACGAGGATTACATGTTTTGGTTTTGGCCGTTTGCTAAATTTATTAATATTCTATATTAATTTATTTTTTTTTGGAATTTGTCCAAAATATACGTTTTAGACTTTTGAACCATTCCAAAAAATACATTCATTTTCGATAAAATAAATATGAAATTAGTTGTCATTTGTTGCGTATAAATTACAAGACACGATGATACTATTTATAATTATATAAAAATATAATTATCATTGTCACCATTCATTTCATTTGAAAGTTATGTTAAAATATGTCACAAAATAAACGTTCAGTTTACGTGAATCACGTATTAACTAATGTCATTATACCTTTTAAATTTTAGGCATTAATGGTCATGCCAATTATCATCTTACTTTAACCTAAAAAAACTCTCAAAAAATATTATTTGAAACTCATTTCAAAATGTAAGAATAAATACAATGTGTTATGGAAGGTTTATAGGTATGAAACAATGTGTTATGGAAGGTTTATAGGTATGATTAAAACATTCCAAATTTAGGAGTGTAATTTATAATATATTGAAAGTAAAAGGATGGATGAGTTAATGGGAAATTGGAATGGTTTAATTCGCGAATACTTATTAACGAGGACTACATGTTTTGGTTTTGGCCGTTTGCTAAATTTATTAATTTTCTATATTACATTTTTTTTGGAATTTGTGCCAAAATATACGTTTTAGACTTTTGAACCATTCCAAGAAATACATATATTTTCGATAAACTAAATATGAATTTAGTTGTCATTTGTTGCGTATAAATTACAAGACACGATGATACTATTTATAATTATATAAAAATATAATTATCATTGTCCCCATTCATTTCATCTGAAAGATACATTAAAATGTATCACACAATAAACGTTTAGTTAATGTGAATCACGTGTTAGCTGATGTCATCATACCTTTTAAATTTTCGGCATTAATGGTCATGCCAATTATCATCTTACTTTAACCTAAAAAAACTCTGAAAGAATATTATTTGTAACTCATGTCAAAACGTAAGAATAAATACAAAGTGTTATGGAAGGTTTATAGGTATGATATAAACATTCCAAATTTAGGGGTTTGATTCATAATATATTTAAAATAAAAAGGATGGATGAGTCAATGGAAAATTGGAATGGTTTAGTTTCGAATACTTATAAACGAGGACTACATGTTTTGGTTTTGGCCGTTTGTTAAATTTATTGATATTCTAAATTACATTTTTTTTGGAATTTGTGCCAAAATATACGTTTTAGACATTTGAACCATCCCAAAAAATACATATATTTTCGATAAAATAAATAAAAAATTAGTTATCATTTGATGCCTAGAAATTACAAGACACGATGCTACTATTTATAATTATATAAAAATATAATGGTCACGCCAATTATCATCTTACTTTAACTTAAAAAACACTCAAAGAATATTATTTGCACTCATTTCAAAATATAAGAATAAATACAAAGTGTTATGAAAAGTTTTTAGGTATGATTAAAACATTCTAAATTTAAGGGTGTAATTTATAATATATTGAAATTAAAAGTATAGATGAGTCAATGGAAAATTGGAATGGTTTAGTTGGCGAATACTGATAAACGAGGACTACATGTTTTGGTTTTGGCCGTTTGTTAAATTTATTAATATTCTAAATTACATTTTTTTTGGAATTTGTGCCAAAATATACGTTTTAGACATTTGAACCATCCCAAGAAATAGATACATTTTCGATAAAATAAATAAGAAATTAGTTGTCATTTGATGTGTAGAAATTACAAGACACGATGCTACCATTTATAACTATATAAAAATATAATTATCATTGTCACCATTCATTTCATCTGAAAGATATGTTAAAATCTGTCACATAATAAACGTTTAGTTTATGTGAATCACGTGTTAACTGATGTCACCATACCTTTTAAATTTTAGGCATTAATGGTCATGCAAATTTTCATCTTACTTTAATCGAAAAAAAACTCTCTAAGAATATTATTTGTAACTCATTTCAAAATGTAAGAATAAATACAAAGTGTTATGTAAGGTTTATAGTTATGATTAAAACATTTCAAATTTAGGGGTGTTATTTATAATATATTGAAAGTAAAAGGATGGATGAGTCAATGGGAAATTGGAATGGTTTAGTTGGAGAATACTTATAAACGAGGACTATATGTTTTGGTTTTGGTCGTTTGCTTATTTTATTAATATTCTATATTACATTTTTTTTTGTAATTTGTGCCAAAATATACGTTTTAGACGTTTGAACCATTCCAAGAAATACATACATTTTCGATAAAATAAATATGAAATTAGTTGTCATTTGTTGCGTATAAATTACAAGACACGATGATACTATTTATAATTATATAAAAATATAATTATCATTGTCATCATTCATTTCATCGGAAAGATATGTTAAAATATGTCACACAATGAATGTTCAGTTTACGTGAATAACATGTTAACTGATATCACCATACCTTTTAAATTTTAGACATTAATGGTCATGCCAATTTTTATCTTACTTTAACCGAAAAAAACTCTCCAAGAATATTATTTGTAACTCATTTCAAAATGTAAGAATAAATATAAAATGTTATGGAAGGTTTATAGATATGATTAAAACATTCAGAATTTAGGGGTGTAATTTATGATATATTGAAAGTAAAAGGATGGATGAGTCAATGGAAAATTGAAATGGTTTAGTTGGCGAATACTTATAAACGAGGATTACATGTTTTGGTTTTGGCCTTTTGCTAAATTTATTAATTTTCTATATTATATTTTTTTTTGGTATTTGTGCCAAAATATACGTTTTAGACTTTTGAACCATTCCAAGAAATACATACATTTTCGATACAATAAATATGAAATTAGTTGTAATTAGATGCGTAGAAATTACAAGACACGATCATACTATTTATAATTATATAAAAATATAATTATCATTTTCACTATTCATTTGATCTAAAAGACATGTTAAAATATGTAACATAATAAACGTTCAGTTTACGTGAATCACGTGTTAATTGATGTCACCATACCTTTTAAATTTTAGGCATCAATGGTCACGTCAATTTTCATCTTACTTTAATCGAAAAAAACTTTCCAAGAATATTATTTGTAACTCATTTCAGAATGTAAGAATAAATACAAAGTGTTATAAAAGGTTTATAGGTATGATTAAAACATTCAAAATTTAGGAGTGTAATTTATAATATATTGAAAGTAAAAGTATGGATAAGTCAATGGGAAATTGGAATGGTTTAGTTGGCGAATACTTATAAACGAGGACTACATATTTTAGTTTTGGCCGTTTGCTAAATTTATAAATATTCTATATTACATTTTTTTTTTTGAATTTATGCCAAAATATACGTTTTAGACTTTTGAACTATTCGAAGAAATACATACATTTTCGATAAAATAAATACTAAATTAGTTGTTATTTGTTGCGTATAAATTACAAGACACGATGATACTATTTATAATTATATAAAAATATAATTATCATTGTCACCATTCATTTCATCTGAAAGATATGTTAATATCTGTCACAAAATAAACGCTCAGTTTATGTGAATCATGTATTAACTGATGTCATCATACCTTTTAAATTTTCAGTATTAATAGTCACGCCAATTATCATCTTACTTTAACCTAAAAAAACTCTCAAAGAATATTATTTGTAACTCATTTCAAAATGTAAGAGTAAATATAATGTGTTATGGAAAGTTTATAGGTATGATTAAAACATTCCAAATTTATGTGTATAATTTATAATATATTGAAAGTAAAAGGATGGATGAGTTAATGGGAAATTGGAATGGTTTAATTCGCGAATACTTATTAACGAGGATTACATGTTTTGGTTTTGGCCGTTTGCTAAATTTATTAATATTCTATATTACTTTTTCTTTGGAATTTGTGTCAAAATATACGTTTTATAGTTTTGAACAATTTCAAGAAATACATACATTTTCGATACTATAAATATGAAATTAGTTGTCATTTGATGCGTAGAAATTACAAAACACAATGATACTATTTATAACTATATAAAAATATAATTATCATTGTCACCATTCATTTCATCTGAAAGATATGTTAAAATCTGTCACACAATAAACGTTCAGTTTACGTGAATCACGTGTTAACTGATATCACCATACCTTTTAAATTTTAGGCATTAGTGGTCACACAAATTTTCATCTTACTTTAACCGAAAAAAACTCTCCAAGAATATTATTTGTAACTCATTTCAAAATGTAAGAATAAATACAAAGTGTTCTGAAAGGTTTATAGGCATGATTAAAACATTCAAAATTTAGGGTTGTAATTTATGATATATAGAAAGTAAAAGGATGGATGAATGAATGGGAAATTTGAATGGTGGGCCCACTCCCAGTATTTTTTGCCAAATCTTCCTTATTAGTTGCTACTTTGGAAAGTCACTCATTTTCCATGAAATTGATAATCAATCTTTCCAATGGGACCACATCACACACACTCTCTCTCTTAAATACCAAACAAATCATATTAAAATATCCTCTCTCTCTCACCTCATTTATTTTTATTTTATTATTTATATTAAGTCACAATGTCACTACAAATATTTAAATCCCATCACACAATGTTTTATATTATTTTCTAAATTTATTTATTTATTTTTACATACATTTTTTAAATTTCAAACCAGATTCCATAGCTACATAATTTGAGACAAGTAAAAGAAAATCTCAAATAAAATTTTAGACCTCATTGATTTGATTATTTCTCTGAATTCATCTATTATATGCTCTATTCCATCTAATGAAAAATTACGACGTAGTAATTATTTTTATACAAAAATTATTAAAAAAACCTTTTTTATATATAGGAAAAGACAGAGTATAAACATAGGATGCATCTAAATATTGCTCTTATAAAAATTGAAATTACATTCTATAATTATATACCTTTATAAAAACGTATTTATTTCCCAAAAATTGTTTATTTATAATTTATAGTTTTTAAGTAGACGTTTGAATTTTTAGCCAATATTCATAAACAAAAAACAAGTTTTTCTCTTTTGTTTTTTTTCTTTTTCAATATCTGGTTTTGGTTAATTTTGAAAACGTTTCTAAAATGTACGTAGGAAACGATATATGGAAATGATGATTATAAACTCTTTTTTTTTTTAAAAAAAACATGGCCCCGTTTTCTAACACTTTAATTTTAGTTTTCTTTTTTTCCCTCTTTTTTAGGAATTCTAGCTATTTTTCTCCTAAATTTATACCACTCTTAAATTTTTAGAAGAAATACTTGAATTCTAAGTCAAGTTCTAAAAACAAAAATTACTTTTTCTAATTTTCAAAATAAGATTTAGTTTTTTAAACCACTCTTAAAAATTAGATAACGAAACAAAAAAAATTGGAATGGGTGTTCATAAATTTATATTTTCAAAAATAAAAAATAAAAACAAAAAATTACATAACAAAGTCCAAATAATTACCGAATTGTCATAATTGTAACATCTTAAATTAAATTAGCATTGAGGCAACACCAAAGTAAAACATTTATAAGAAAAATTAAGATCAACAATCAATTTTATTTGTGACAAAGGAAGAGGGTCCGAACATAAATAAAATAAAGTATAAAATGGTAAAATTTTCAACCAAATAAAGTATTTTAGTATAACACTTTAAATTAAAATTGTGTTAGTATAACGTGTTTATTAACAAAATTGTGGTATACGGAATAACAATGGGAATATGAATTGGGATGAGAATGAATTATACCAAACTTTATTTATTGATAATAATAATAATAATAATAATATTATTATTATTTTGAGGCGGCATAATGAATTGATATTTCCACTTTACGGACATCCCCAGAATAACGTGTGATGGTGCACGTACCACCTCATTACTAGAGAAGAATAGATAGACGGGAAATTTTGGGGCCATGGATTTGGACTTCACAGTTCATATGAACTAATTGGCCCCACACTGAGATGCACTACTATATAATATAATTCAATCACCTTTTTCCCTCTTCTTTTTCTTTTAATAATAATATAAATGATTAAATTATTAAAATCTCCTCTCGAAATTGGTAGTCTCCTTCTTAGATTTTTCAAGTTCCACGAGGTCTTCCTTACTATGACTCTAGCAATAATCCGACTTGTGGGAACCGTTACTTGAAAGAATAGAGGAAATGGAGAAGAAGATTTTTTTTTCGAACTTTTCTTAAGAAAATTAAAAAAATTTATAAATGGACCAGAGTAATTGTAGAGGTTGTATATTGGGAGCCTTATTTATAGGTTACTCCTAATCCTATTGGGATAATCCTTAGGGGACGTTTGGGGCTTAGTTATTATAGTCTAGGTTATTATAGTTGGGTTGTGATAGATGTAAACTATTTTAGTTCGAGAATGGAATAGTAAACGGTAGCAAATAATAATAAAAAATGATGAATGTAAAATAGTAAAACTGTAGTAAATAGTAAATACTGTAGCAAATGAGGGTTTTAAAATAGTGTTGAATGTAGCTAATGGGATGTTTTGAAATAGTTTTTATTGTAGTAAGTTGTGGTTATTATATTTTGATGATAACCCTTACCCCAAACGCCCCCTTAGATTTTAAATTACATATTTAATAATATCCGATATTAATAAATATCTTCCCAAATAACATCTCATATTAAATTATTTGAAATATTTAAATCATATTAAATATGCATCTCTGGCAAGTTCTTTAATTTGAATTTCATTCAAATTAAATATTTAATTATTTGAATCCAATCACATAATTAATTAATTCTCCCTCTATTTAATTCAAGTACATAACCTATTTATATAAATATTGTCCAAATAAATAATTAATTCTCCATATTATAAAGTTACTAATTGAATCTTCCTCAAATAAACTTTATAATAAATTATATATCCATCGTACCCAATACAATTAATATTTTTCCTAAAAAATTTGAACACTTTAATTTTGTTGAATTGTTATGATATGAACCGTCCAATACATCAAATTATTAATTATATTTTATTTAATAATTTCGATGTAATCTTATTATTTTAAAATTTTATCATTTTTATGTTACATTAAGTAGGGTTATTTTTGTATATTTTAACTATGAACTATAACGTGAGGTTAAGGTTTTCTGTGGAAGCTATTAAAGCTTTGCCTTTAGGTTATTTTGGAGAGTGAAGTTTTTACGATGAATTGAGTTTTGGCTATGATGCTTCTTTCAAGTTTAGTCAAGAGAGCTTCTTGAATTTTGTAATTCATGCGTTGAGTTGCATGCCAATAACATTCAAGTGGGATTAATCATCATATCTTGTGAAGTGTTCGAATCTTGAGCTAAGAAACTCATATTTGTTTCAAGATATTTGATCTCAAGACAATCCACGTCTAACCCAATCCTTAGGGTTGATCGAGTTGATTTGGGAGTTTTAGTGATTGAGAATTAGGGGTTCTCGTCCCAAAAGAATTTCTAATTCCAATTTGCTAGATTTTTCATTTCATATTATTTTTAAAATTTTATCTCATATGCATACAATATAAAACTATCATTCACATTATATCAACCAATATTACATTTAAAATCTTATCTCAATTACCACAAAGTTTTTAGAAAAGAAGGCTTAAAGTATATATTATCGATTATTGATCAATATGTCAAAAGTTCAAATTATCCACCTCATGTATATTGTTGAAGAAAACTACTAATAAAGAGAGGAGAAATTAGGCACCACCTAATTTCATTTCATTTTGGATACACACTTTTCTCCCATTCATTTTTACTAATCGATTCATTGAAACTAAAAGAAAAAAATCACAATGTAATATGACTAGTTATAGCAAGAACTATTCTAAAATGAATATACTTGCAATGATTTACTTCTATTTAAAATTAAATTAAGGTCTTAGAGAAAGAGTATATTTGTACATAAACTACTATTTGTATACCATGGTCCATGATCGAATCTAATGATGTGATGGCTTATAACATTAGTTAAAGAAAGTAATTAATAAAAAGTCATTTGTGATTTCTCTAGCCTGATGTTATCTAAATTCATTGCTGTCTTTTAAATCAAGAGTAGAATAAATACCATAAGTTATGAATTCAAATACAAAATATTTATAATAGACGTGATCGAGATGTTTAATAAATTTTTTAATAAAATAAATCATAAACATGAACTTGTACTACCAAGCCAAAATATTTATTAGTCGACATTCTTTAAAAACTCAAATAATTGTCGACATTCTTTTACATATTTAAAAACTCTCTGTTGACTATTTCATATATATATTTTTTTAGTCTTTAAAAGTTGTATTTTTTTTTTAATTTTTACAATTTATGTAGGTTTGTTTTAATATTTCTCTAAAAGAAAAAAAAAAAATCTTGAATCTGTCAGGTTCTAAATATAAAAGTGAGTTTTTAAAATTATATATATATATATATTAGTTAAAAAAGTTTGCTTGAATTTTAAAAATGTTTGTAAAATATAAATAAAATCTCATAATTAGAAGTAGTATTTATAATCTTAGTGTTAAAAAAAAAAAACCTAAAACAAAATATTTATGAAAGGTTGCCTCTTAAATTTTTAATTTTATCCAACTTATTAGACACTTTATAAAATCTGTATAATCTACAAATTTATTGTATATGAAATTGAAAATGGTTAGGATCACATCAAATATAATATTCAATTTGTCTCAAACATTCACAGCATCTAAAATACATTCATAACATTTTTTAAAACAATGAAAACAAATTCAAAATAAATGCTTCATGGTCAATCAAATTTATTAAACCCCGAAATAAAAATAAGTTCCTTATTTATTTACCTTTTTTTAAGTACGAGAGATTTTTCATAAGTTAAAAAAAAACAAAAAAAAAACCCAGAAAATCTACTATATAAAAAATAGTTTAAATTACAAAAATGGTCAACTTACAAGGAAGCTTTTGGGTCCAAGCTTACATTGAATAGTGGATATTATATTAAACTCATATGAATTTTTTGCTAATTGAAATTTTCAATTATTAAAGCTTACTCTTAGTTACAATATAATTATTTGAAAAATCTTCGGTGTTTATAATGCTTATTATTTTATAATCATAATCTCTCCTTATTTATAAACAAAACTAAAATAGACTACAATCACGTTTACTAAATCTTAATGAAGATTGGTATAATCATAATGAAATTTCATTGATGGATCAATTATATTAAATTTGGATCGCAAACGTAATTGGATTAATTGTGGTCACGTTTACTTAAAATAACGAATTTTGTCAAAATTACTGTAATCATTACCTCTGAGGATCAAGCAATAACGGTAATAGTAAAGATGTTAAAATTGATCATTTTTTAACTGTAACAGTAATAATAATGGTAGCTGTAACGGTAATTATGACAGTAACAATAATGATAGGATGTAATTCTTAGGCATAATTGATTGAATACTCTCTAGTCTTATTCATCAATTAGATTGCGTTATTTTATTCCAAATTTGGATGTGTGGCCCATGTGCTAGTACAAACATAGAACACAAGTAAACAACAAAAAGAGTAATCAAATAAGGTATGTTTTTTCATTCCCAATCTATTACATTTTTAATAGGATAAATCTGACATACATTTTAAATATATTATTATAATCTCTAGATTATAATAACCACGGACTATAATAAACACGCTTAAAAAAAAAGAAGATTATAATTTAGAACTTAGCTCAACTGACATAGTATTTATATTATCGATCTCGAGATTTGAGATTCGATTTTCCTATCCCACACTTTAATTACAATATTAAAAAAAAAAAAAAAGCAACAACAACAACAAACCAAAATGTTGTAAAACAAAAGAGCTAAAACTAGAAGGGGAGGGGATTAAACATTCTACCATAGCATTCCCATGGAAATGTGCCACGTGGGACTGTTATAGTCGTATCTTGAACGACGTGTTAGTTTATCTTGCAATTTGCAAATTTATTAATTATTTTCTGTAAAGTAAAATTTATCTTTTTTTAAGAAAAAAATTATCTTTAAAAAAACTTGCTTCCAGCTGCTCAAAACAAAACAGAGGATAAGTGATCATTTCTTTTTACGGAAAAATCAATAGTGGCATTTCCGTAATTCCGAAATAGGTAGAAGGGCATTTAATAGCAAAACTCAAAACCTCAATAAACCTCATCCTCCCCACAGTATCAACTGGACCCCACCTATGTCTGTTGTATTAGCCAATTAAAACATTGCTTCCAATGGACACATTAATCAAATAAAATTTTTTCACAACAATTTCACTTCATTTTCTAATATAAATATATGTAACTTTTCAAATATAAATTTCTTCCTTTCAATATTATTTGTTTGTATCATTTTGGACTAAACAGCGAATGGACTCTTTACGTGTTTGTCAATGCAATTCGATTGACAAAGTTAAAACTATTAAAGAATACGATATTGCGTAAAATCAGTCTAATGGAAAAATTTCGATATATCAAAAAAATTTATATATAAAAATGTTCTATTCATATCGAGACGAATCAAAGAGTCTCGTTGTTATAATTTATAAGCCGCTCGATGCTGTTCCAATAAACAGACAACACATATATAATAACTCGAGTCTCATTTTATTATTTGGTCTCATGCCTATATTAGACTCATTAATAGGATTAGAAAATTTTCCATCTTAATCCTCATTATCTTCTCATTTTAATATAACTATAATGTCAAATTTTTTTCTCCTTTTTTGTTTTAGGATAATTAAGGCTAAATCTTATCTAAATTAGATTGATGTACTAAAGATTTTTGTTTTTTTCTTATTGAGAAAGTAAAAAAGGGAAGAGAAAAAAAAAGGAAAAACATAGTTAGATTTGTTAAATGTGTATTTTAGTGAATAAAGAATAGTTTGAAATGTATGATATGATATTAAATTAATATGTGCACCAAAAGCAAGGAAGGTGGAGAGAATCTAGAAATGCCCATTTCTTTTTGTTTACTTCAATATAAGAGAAATGAGTTTAAAATTAATTTAAAGTTAATAAAAAAAAGGAAAAAAAGAGAGTAAAAATTATGAAAATGGGAGAGAGAAAGAAAGAAGAGGAAGTGAAGAAAAAGCAGAGAATAAAAAGAGACCGGATGTTGACAAATTTCATGTCACTGTTCTTAGAAGGTCGTTCGTTTATGTGAAGATTTCTTATCTGGGATCTCTCTCTTTTCTTTTTTCCAAAAAAATTAAAATTAAAATTTAAGAACTTCTTTTCTTTCTTTCATTCCCCTTTTCTCTCTCCCTAGTCCCTGAAAATTCTCTTCCTTCCTTACATAAACAATTTTGAGAGAGAATTAGAGAGAGAGGAGAGAGAGAGAGTGGCCCAGCAGATCGAAAATCTCCTCTTTTTTCTCTACCTCGATGACGATCTAACCTCACCTCTCTCTCTTACTGCTGTTTCTTAAACACCCATCTTCTTATTTCATCTCTATATTTATAATTCTGTTTGGGATTTTCTTTTTGGGTTTTGTTTTTTGATGGTGAAACTCTCCTACTCTAAATTTTCCCCTTCTCAAGGGGTTGTTAATGGCTGAATCCGTGAAGGGTTCTTGAGTTTTTCGAATCGGAGGATGTGGGTTTAAGGTAATTTTCCCATCTATTCATTTTTTTTTTTCTTAATTTGATTTCTGGGTTCCTTTTGGATTCCGATGATTCTCCTCTTTTTTTGTTTTTTGATGGGTTTTTCTTAATTTGTCTTAATTTCGTATTCTACTCTCTTGCTTTTTCTAAGACTGTTTGTTGTTTGCTGCTATGGGTTCCGACCCTTTTAACCATTTGGGGTCTACTGCTTTTGCCTTATGCATTTTCTTTTCCAATCAGACTTTTTAGTTGTGAACAGTTTCTAAATTTTACATTTGTGGATTCGACTGCTTGTTTTCGGTTGGTGATTATTGTAGATTGTGTTTTGTACATTTGGAATTTGTTTGTTGTGATTTGGAGATGATATTGATGTTTGTTCTTTGGTATTTTAGTGAGTGGCTGAGGGGATAATTGATTTTTCCCTTTTTGATCGTAATTTTATTTTTGGTGTTTTGTTCGACTGTATTTTCTATTGAGCTTGGGGAGATTTGATTACACCTTGGGTTCAATTTTTTTGAGTGGTGTTTGTCTTTGTTCTCTGATTTGCTTTTGCATTTTTGAGGACTTTAAATGATCTATTCCTGCCTGCTCAAAATTGAAGCTAGGGAACTAATTTACTGGTTTTGATTAATTTGTGAGTTGAAAGGGTACTTTGATGATGCATTGTTCATTTTAATGCACTGTATTTGGACTTGCAATTGATAGCTTAATTTGGTTGTAGCAGTTGTCTTGATGCGAATGGCAACTGAGTAGGCTTGTGTGGAGATTGAGATGATTACGATAATGCTTTAGCTGCTTTGTGTACATTTTCTTAGCTACTGATCTGAACTGCCTTGGTTGAATTACTCCTAAGTTTTCTCTGAGTAATTCTGTTATCTGTCAGTAACTTCTTGTAGTTAAAGGCAGTTGCCATTAAGTCCCTATCAGTCCTTATCATATGAGCAGCCTTCTGTTAAGTTGCTTTTATGCCGGATATTGTTGGTTTACTGGAGTATGAAGAAGATTTGTGCATGTATCGTGACAACTCGGATAGAGCATACTATACTACTACCTCTTACTTGACACTGAATTTCTTGAGAGCACGTTTTCTCCTCGAGTTCCCAACTTATTTGCATAGGAAACTCCTTATTTACTCCCATTGTAGTGTTGCTTTAAAGTTGCAACTGTGCGTGGTTATGATACTGAAGAATGGAATGCCTTTAGGTGACTTAGATATACTAATTTGATAGCACATTGTATCATAGATCGGTAGCTCTATTTTCGCATTGGTTCATTGCAACTTTCTTGGACATTGGACGGCTTATTTAATCACTGTCCCCAAGAAAATTGCTTGGATATAACAGTAATGGCGTTAGTGTTTGATTCTGCACCTGATACTGTGCATTGTTAGTTAGGCAGTGGCAGTCAACAAACATGATTTCTGTAAGTAAGCTCATTGCAATTGAAATTTTCTTTATTGAATTAATATTTTCCCTCTTTTGATTTTCGCCCTTTGAGAACATTTCTGGTTCTTTACCACAGTCATAGTCGGCTATATATCTTTGGGATAAGTAGAAATGAAAGCAATTGTTGTAACATGATTGCTTTCTCTTCAATCTTAGAGTCTGCAATAGATACCTTTTATTGGAACCAATTAGTCTAACAAGAAACCTAATTTTGCCTTTTATATATGTTTCACTCAAAATTTTCAATTGAATTTGGAAATACCTACAAGTTGTTCCTCGTACCGAGAATAACCTTCCCTTCAGCAGATTATTCTCGCCTCCAGAGTCATCTAATCCCTAATCTGAAGCATGTTTTGGGTCTCAAGACATGACACCAAACCACACGTGAGCATTCTGGGGTTAGTATAAGCCACAGAAGAAATCTGTGGCACTTGGGTTAACATGGACTGTTCTGATCCGAAACTAGTATACATTATTCTTGCGGGCACATGTGCTGTCTTTAAAGTTGAGCCTAGAGGGTATAGTCTTGATATTGAAAACAGGAGGATGATGGGGATATATTTACAAGTAATATCCTCCGAGGTTACCAGGGAGGGGGATGCATTTGATTTGGAGGCATGAGCTGGAATAAAGGATTACCAACACATTGGAGATAGAAGAAGCAACAGTGTTAGGGAGAACAAAAAAATAAGAGCCGTCATCCTTTATATTAAAGGTACCCCCAGGACTTCAACATCTCACCATTTCCTTGAAAATGCCCAAAACTATCTCTCTTTGCTATTAGACTTGGATTGCAACTTTATTTTGTTTCTCAATTTTTCCCAACCATTTGGATACTCAAGGTGATGACCATGACTTTCATAGTTGAAGATTCATGTCCTTGTGTCTGGCTTGACTTTTGCCTTTAGCTTAGAGTTCATTCTTTTTTCTTTGTCACAATATAATGTTAAGAGACGTGCTGATATGAATATCCATTTATTATTTAATATGTTAATATGAGTAGTTCTGATTATTCAGATTTATTAATATCTAAAAATCTGGATTCTGTTCAATATGAAAGTATATGATTCAATGAATCTTCATTGACTCAGGAATGGGAACAAAGGTGCAGTATGAAAGTTATTTGCCAGGATATCACTCAATGAGGGATCTAAATGAAGATTCTCATGGTTGTAGCTGGCCTTTATATTACAGTGAAAAAGCATGTCAGAGCGGTCAATACTATAATGGAATTCTGCCAAGAGCTACCTCCGATGCATATCTAGGTTGTGATAGAGATGCAGTGAAGAGGACAATGCTTGAGCATGAAGCCATATTCAAGAACCAGGTAACGCTCATTCCAAGTCTTTGAAGCTCCATTGTTATGGTCACATTGTTTTTTGAGTTTCTTTTTACTTTTGTCATTAAGCAGGTTCGTGAGCTGCATCGGTTATATATAAAACAGAGAGAGTTAATGAATGATATTAAAAGATCAGAACACAGACACCCGGTACCTGTGGACATATCATTCTCATCTAGTCCTCTAGCATCTCAAAGTACTCCTGATGGTGCAAGGAAATGGCATCTCCCAAGCTTTCCTCTTGCAATTTCTTCCAGTGGACCATCCGTACCTGGCATTGAAGATGTAAAATCATCTTTAAGTTCTTTGAAAGAAAACAATAGAAGCGATGGCCTCTTACCATCCCAAAATGGAACTAGTTCAAAAGACTGTGAGGTACTAGAATCTAGACCCTCAAAGTCTAGGAGGAAAACATTTGATCTTCAACTTCCAGCAGATGAGTACATTGATAGCGAAGAGGGGGAGGTATTTCATGATGAAAAAGTGCCTTCCACGTTGGGTTGTCACTCAAATGGCAACAAGAAATTTGAGACTCAGAGTTGTGTGACAGCAAATTTGAATGTGAATCCTGGAGAAAAAAGTGGTGGCCAAAGTGCTGCTTTGAGATCTGACTCGTGTTTATGGAACAGATATGGTTTGGCTGACTTAAACGAGCCTGTTCAGGTCGAAGAGGCAAATGGGTCCAATTTTTTTGATCTTCCTAGTGCTCGTGACTCTAGCAATGGGGAGACTCAAGGCCCCATTGTGTCGTCTACAAAGCAAGAAATTTTTCTGAGCTCCAGTAGTGAAGGTGGACATGCAACAAATAGGAATTCGTATATTGAGAACGGAAATAAAAGAGAGGCATTTCCTAACATCTTTGAAGCAGGTATTATTTCTTCTTTATATTGTGTGAACATTAGTAAAATTTCATGCAAGGGTTTTTGGCTTTTGCTGTTCCCCCAAATTTCTTTAGTCAGTTTACCTGATCTGCAGATGCATCTCTTATCTCTTAACCTTCACAAAAAACATATTTAATGCTTTGAATATATGAACAGAAAAAGAATACATGAATCTGAGAAATTGAAGTCTCTATACCCGTGGCCCGTGGTGGTTACCTATATTAACTGGAATCTTCACTTGGAATGTTTTTCTTATGAACATAGAAGAAGTTTGTTTTAGAAAAGTTCTCACTTGTTTTTGAACCCTTAAACTACTTTATTTCAGGACGTAGCAAGGAAAGTGAGAAATCTTTTGCTCATGGTCAGATGGAAAAATTCCATTTATCTTCTAATCCTTTGCAAGTTCCACTTAACAAGTTCCATGAACTTCCAGTTTTTTGTCTCAATGATAAAAGCAAGGTTCAACGAGAGTTGGACAGGCCAGCTAATGATTTGCAATTATCCAAGAGAAGTTATGAAATGTCCAATACTGGGGATCCTGGTTTTCTTTTAGCTTCTCAGACATCTCGCACATATCAAATTGCTCCTTCTTTCGACGTGGGTAAGTCTTGGGCTCACTCCGGTTCATCTTGGGAAAAGTCAAATGGCAACAGCTCCCAAAAGACGACTTCAGGTCATACACAGCCGTGTTTCAAATCTTCTGCTGCTGTTCAGAAGAGTTTTCCTTCATCAGCTCAGAACAATGGAATTTTTGGAGATAGATGGCATTTGAGTAGTGACTCTAGATCAAACCCTGGGTCTGGTTGTGAAACTCCTTACCAGAATGGATTATATTTCGGGTCTGCATCTGGTTCCAATGGGGGAGTTCTCTCTTCTACCATAAGGCAAGACCATGGGGCAAACTATTACAAGGGATCTGGTTGTGTGGGCACGAATTCTCCAAAAGACATTAACTTGAATGTAGTGCTCTCAAAAAGTTTATCAAATGAGGCAGCTCAACAACCAAACTACGGGACCAGAGAGGCAGAACAAAACAATGAGGACCATCATAATGTATTACCTTGGTCAAGGGCTGTACCTGCTGCTAGTAAGAATGAAATGAACAATTCAAGAAGATTTCCCATGACTGCAGAGCTTAATTTTGCACTCTCTCCGAAGAAACAATGTTCTGATAGAAATGAAACTGAAAACGGCAGTAAAGTTATATGTTATCCAAACATCGAGTCTAATTCACATTGTAGTAACATTGAACCCAGAATGTTGGAACACGGTGAATGCCAGAGTAACCGAAAACTTCTTGGGTTTCCCATTTTTGAAGGGTCACGCATTTCTAAGAATGAGTCGTTTTCTATTACATCCCCATCAGCACCTCTTCCTAATCCATCTGAGAATGAAGTGGAAGATAACCGGAAAACTAGAGTACTTGATATCAATTTGCCTTGTGATCCTTCAGTTTTTGAGTCAGACAACGCTACTGACGGAGCTCTGGCTGTAGAGAATGGAAAGGACACAAAGATCTCTACTGTGAGAGTTGATATTGATTTGAACTCATGTGTAAGCGATGAAGAACCATCTATGAGACCTCTACCCCTGGCTTCTTCAAGTGGCAAGGAAAAGGTCGTGGTAGATATAGATTTAGAAGTCCCAGCAATGCCCGAGGCTGAAGACGACATAATTGCAGAAGAAGAATCCTTGGAAAAACAGCTTGAACAGCAACCACAATCTCCTCAGCACAAGGCTGTTGATATTCAGGATGATCTTATGGCTTTAGCAGCAGAGGCAATACTTGCCATCTCTTCTTGTGGCCATTCCTGTCATTTGGATGATAGTGTTAGCAATGCATTGGAAGATTCTTCGAGCGATCCCCTAAATTGGTTTGCCGAGATAGTTTCCACACATGGAGATGATGTACAGACCAAGTTTGACACTGTATTGAGATCCATAGAAGGCAAGGATATTGAGGAATCCTCTTTGAGAGGGATTGATTACTTCGAATACATGACTTTGAGGCTGGCGGAGGTCGGTGAAGAAGAATACATGCCTAAGCCCCTGGTTCCAGAAAATATGGAAATTGAAGATACTGGAACCAATTTGTTACAAAATCGGCCCCGAAAGGGCCAGACGAGGAGAGGTAGGCAGCGAAGGGACTTCCAGAAGGACATCCTTCCTGGCCTTTCTTCTCTATCAAGGCATGAGGTTACAGAAGATCTTCAGACATTTGGTGGGCTAATGCGAGCGACGGGCCACTCTTGGCATTCTGGAGTTACGAGGAGGAACTCTACTAGAAACGGTTGTGGTAGGGGAAGACGACGATCAGTGATCAGTCCGCCGCCCCCTGTGCAATCAGCATGTAATCAGCTGATACAGCAACTAAGTAACATTGAAATGGGTCTGGAAGATGGAAGCCTGACTGGTTGGGGCAAAACAACTAGACGGCCCCGTCGGCAGAGATGTCCGGCCGGTAACCCTCCGGCTGTTCCTTTAACTTAATCAACGGTAGGAGGCTTTGATTTATTAATTGAGCATATGATGTTATAGAGGAAAGCTGGGAAGGTTATTTGTATGGCTCTAGGTTGAGATTTAAGATCCATGGAGCAGAGTCCCCTCCTTGTTCTTTGTACATTTGATAGCTGAAGATTTGGGTTCTCATCTGTCTTTGGGTGTCTGCCAATTCTGTATTATTCATAAATAATGTTGCATGATTTGTTCCTTGGATATACCACCAGAGTTCCTAAACCTAAATCTGTGAGGCTGATTGACACTTTGCTTTGGGTTTTGAGATGGATTCTGTTATGATCTTCATCTGTTTTATTCTTTTCTGCTTCTTCGGACCAACGGTTGCTGGATTTGCAACGAGAGCGAAGCTGATGAAAGGTTTGAAAATTTTCATGGTTTTAAATATTTCATCCAACGATTCATACATGTGATAAAGAAGACAGTTGTAGCTTCTAAAATTACTGTTGTGAGATAAATCTACATCTCAACTCAAATTCTAATATTTGATAAACAATAGTTCTACATCTACTAATCCAATCATTAATATGGTTCCTGTACACGAGTTTGTTTATGACGGTTTGCCGTAGTACGAGTAGTTTCATTTCATTCATGATTTGATGATACTTAAATGTAGTCTATCATTTAGCCCAAGCGTAAAACCCGAGTTTGAAGAATTGTGGGAATGGGAGAGTGAGGGACACGCGCGGGGGAAGCGCGTGGGAGGAGTTTGAACATGCGTAGGCATGTCGGTGTCGAAGTTGATTTGGTTGGTACAGGCAGTTTCCTTATTAATAAGAGTGGGCCCCAAAACCAAATAGAGATTTTCAAAGTTGTCATCCAATCATATCCTTTTCTTTTCCTTATTCTCATGCATCTCTCACTCGCTCGCTGTCCATTCCCTATCTCTATCTGTCCTTTGCTTCTCACGCTTCCGTCACGTGTCTCTCATTTTCCATTTATTCTTTAATTATTTATTTTAAGCTCAATTACACAAAATACTACCCAACTTTGTAATTTGGTTTTAATATATATATATATATATATATATATATATATGCTTAAAATACGATTTTGATCTCTAGTTTGTTTGATTTTAATCTCCTCATTTATTTTCAATAAATCTTAAATTTACTTCTCAATACTAGTTTATTGTTATTATTTTAATTTTGTTTTGTTATCTATTAATATTTTTATTATAAAATTTGGAAATATATTCACATATTATATTTCTTTATAAGAAAATTATTATTATTATTTCATAAATTTTGATAAAAATTAATTTAGTTGGATTAAATTTAAGATTTATTGAAAGTACGTGAAGAATTAAAAGCATAGATTAAAGTTAAAAACTTCAAAAAAACAATGATCAAAATGGTAGTTTAAAGTTTGAAAGTATGAAAGTATCTTTATTGTAATTTTTTTTATAAAAAAAATGACCTGAATTTTTAAAAATTACGGTAATACCCTTAAACTTAAAAAAAAAAAAAAAAAGTTAAAAAAATTCTTTTACCATCGGTATATGTCCTACAACTTCCACATTTTCACCTCATTTTTATTAGGTTTTAAATTATCACATTTTGGTCATCTATTTAAAGGCTAAATTATTTAAAATATCCTCAAATATTTACTTTGTTTAAAAAAATACTTACAAGTTTCAAAATTAAAAAAATCCTCTTAGTGTTTGATTAAAATGTTAATATTTTATTTTTTTTAAAAAAAATCTAAACTTTAAAAAACTTCATTAATACATAAAAACTATTAATATCTCAGGTAAAAATATCTTTTAAACTTTTAGAAGTTGCATTAACATCCTTTACATACGAACGTTACAAAATTAATATTCATACTTGTTTTTGGGGATTGCATATGTTGTTACATATTTTTTTAAAAAAAGGTTTTTCTAAGGGGTAAAAAGAAAAAAAATAAAGAAATTGATTCGTCCTCGATCTATAGGTTGTTTATAGTTTAGGGTGAAACAACGTTGGTTGGGCTTGGTGTGGGTCTACATTAACCAAATCAAGTCTAATCGAGCTGTTGCATAATGGGTCTTGTAACAGCCCTGTGTTCATTTATGGTTCATTATTTTCCAAGAAATTATGGTTCATTCACGCCACATTTGGGTAAAGTACATCAATTGGCTATTTGCTTCATTAATAAATCTAGACATATGAACGATTGTGTTAGCGAGTAATCTTATAGATGTTCGTCTTTATTGTAGATCTCTTGTGGGACCACTTCGCCTATTTTGATATTGCTTTCCAAGCTGACCTACATGAAATATTCTCGCATTGGTGTGGTATCGAGCCAACAACATTTTAATACGTAAGTTAATATAGGTAGTGTATAGTTCAACTAAGCATTCAAAAGTAAGGTTAGGGTTTTCATTTGAAAATTACTTGCGCTTCCTCTTTAGGATCATCGAATGAGGCTATTTGTAGTTCACTTTAACGTCTTTGGTTACGTGTAAGCCTGTGGTGTTATGATGTTTGTGGAATCGAGGTTACCTTTTATCTGATACCTATCTGGTGTTATGTGCATCACCATTAGTGTTAAAGGAGATTGTGGCTCTCGAGGTTGTAGCGTGCCATCATTGAGCTCGACTCAGTTATTACTTGAACTTGGTTGATCGACTTAGAACTCGAGGCTTTGACTTAACCTTTTTGAGACACATGATTTTACACCTTACAATTTGCCTTGGACTTGGGCCTTGCTTGGAGCAACTCTCAGCATTTGGATGTTCACATAAAATTCAACATATATATCAATCAAATTTGATTCAATCATTAACAAGGTTTGTTTCTTCCAAGTTACATAGCCAAGTATTCAACTATGTTAATAAACCAAGACTTTTATTTTACCTAAAGTAGGTTTTTTTTTTTTTTTTTTTTTGAGAAAATATCAAATTATACTCTTTAGCTTTAAGGGTTGTATCAATTTGAGCTCTAAACTAATAAATTTATTAAGTTAAACCCTAAAATTTTTTAAGACCCCATTTGTTTTACAGATTTTTCCATGAGATTTAGACATTGTTTGTTTCACAGGCTTTTAGATTTTAAAACACAGGATATTATTATCAAGAGAACCTTTTTACTACTCTGTAGAATGGTGAGATTATGTCTAGGAGATTAACAATAAAATATAAACTAATTAATTAATAAATTAATATAAATTATTCATTACTAATTACTATTAATTTTGATTAATTATCAAATACAAATATATTATTTAGACTTAATAAGTTTCAGCTAATACCTTCACAATTAATATTTTATGATATCTTAACTATTTAATATAAGATTATTATGATTAATTATCAATATTATAATTAATTTATACTAGTTTATTTTTTAGTAATTAATTTAAGTAATTCAATTATGTTTAATATAAAAGTAATTATTTTATTTTCGTTTTAATTCATTACATAATTAATTAATATAACAATAAATTAAATAATGTTAACTTTAATTAATGACGGCATCAATTGGTCTCTTATATTTAATTAAGTAATTATTTAATTTTGATTTCTATATAGAAAATTGGTAACTTTAACACATCTATTTAACTTTCAGATATTAATTATTCTGGGTATCCATACATATTTAAACACAGTCATTAATTATTCTAGATATCTAATACCTAGACATTCAAATTCCTCATATTTAATATATATACCCATAAAATAATATCAGCGATTCAAACGGCTCACAAGTGTGTTAATTCACATCCTTAATTATTTTTCATTTGGAAAAACCTCGTGTGAAATTTATAGATGTATAAATTAAACACCTAAACTTTCATAAATGAATTAATTTAGATCCTTTGTCATAATTGTCTTTGAGAATCATCAATACATTTACTTTATTTGTCAATTTTGTAAACCAACATTTAAAGAAGCCTACACACGTACGTGTTTGAGAATCAATACATGGATGATTTTCAAAAGTAGTCATAATAAAAGGTTTAAATTGATAAGCTTATAAAAACTTACGAGTTTAATTAAGTCAAATCATAAATTTCACACTATATTGGTTGAACAAAATGTAAATAGAAATAATTATTAGTTCAAAATTTTAATTAATACAATGTCAAAATTTAGAATTATAAATTGATATTTTCCATATTTTAATACATTAAAACTAAATTTTAAAACTAATTCGAGCATCACTCACCTAGCTTACCTATCAACCTCTCTACATATATTTTGAAAACTTGTTTTAGTTCTGAATTTTTTCGCCATTATTTGTGTAACATTTATTGTGTTTCATTATCTCTATTACATTAATTTCGCTCTTCATTTCATAGACTTCACTTACTTTGTGGATTTTTTTAATACAATAATCGAGAGATTGAACATATAAATACCACCTAGCAATAGTAATGAACTAAAATAACCGTAGTAATACAAATTTTACCACTGCGGTAATTTCTTTTTGAGGCAAGTTGAGAAATGAAGAGTAGGGTTTCAAGTCCCCTTCCTCCACCTCCCAATCAGCCCTTCAATTGCTCTGTCGCAGCTTCCTCCAACTTCCACTGCTTTAATGGCTTCATCTCTAAACTTTGCAGCTTGTTTCCTCAAAGCTTCACTCTCCATCATCTCTTTAATCCTTCCTGCAAGTTCCTCGCCCTTCACCAGACATGTCTGGCCCCATCCCCATTCTTCAACCCACATTCCAACCCCTTTCTTTGCTATCAATTCTGCATTGACCATCTGATCTCCGATCTGAGGCCAACCCAAAATTGGCACTCCCTTCAACCCCGCTTCCATCACAGAATTCCATCCACAATGGCTAATAAACCCACCCACTGCTCTGTGCCCTAAGATTTCCTGTTGATTCACCCATTCCTTCAATACCATTCCCTTTTCCTTCAGTTTCTTCATTAGTTCTTCCCCCACTATTTCCTCTAACCCCTCTTTGTCTTCCTTGTCCACTACTTTATCTTTCACTGCCCACAAGAATCTGTACCCACTAGAAACTAACCCACTTCCGATTTCTTTGATTTGGTCTCTTGATGCGGCGGTCCGGCTGCCGAAGCATGCGAAAACAACCGATCTCGGGGGTAAATTGTCCAGCCATTTTATGGGAGATTTGGCATCTGGGTTTTCGAAATCACATGGTAACAATGGTCCTATTGGTATTACTGGGGGTAATCCATTTAGTACCATCCCACTGTTGAGTGCTGTGAGAGTATCTCCTTCTATTGTGTCCATTGCATTGATCAAAATCCCATTTAGTTCTCTGATTCTCTGACCATCTTGTGAGAAAATTTTCTCGAAGATCGAATTATTGACAAGCAGAGGAGGAGGGAGGGATTTTTTGGGAATGGAACCAATGGCTGGGATGCGAATGAAGTCGGATGATGGATCAGACATTTTAGCAACCGGGTAATAGGCAAAGAGAGAGAGCATTTTAGCAGAGGAAGGGAAGAGCGCGTAATTGGGTATGTTAAGGGTTGCTGTAAGTTGAAGACTAGAGGAAATCAAGGCGACATCACAGACAAGAGCGGATAACGGCGGAGAGAGAGAGGAAAGGGGAGAATTGAGGATATGGACAGAGCGACGAATGGCTTCAAATTGAAGAAAAAATGGGTCATCGGAATTAGCGATTGAAGGGTCAAGAGGTAAGATATGGAACTTGAGTTCAGTGATTTGGGGAAAAGCAGAGAGAAAGCGGGAAATGAGGTGAGATTCAGCGGAAGATACAGAAGGATGAGAAGTGATGAGAGTAAGCTTACAGTTATGGCGGAGGAGAGTGTTGGTCAGTCTCAGGAAGGGAACAAGATGGCCCATGCCGGCACTTGGGAAGAGAGCAACATGGGTTTGGTGGCCGGAGGGTTGATCGGAACTTGACATTTCCGGCGAAGATTGAGGTTGAAGAATAGTAGAAGAAAAGAAGAGAGGTTAAATAGTAAGGAGTGTAAATGTTGAATGCGATTGGTTGATGGTCGACATTAAAACTTGGAAGGTGTTATCGTGGGTGAAGAGAACCGCTACTTCTAACTACCACCGCACAGTCAATTTATCATTAATAGTTCAACAACTACTTCAATTCAATTGAATTATTTGGACTCAATGGTTATCAATGAGAGATCGGAGAGCTATGAATGAAGCTATCAACGATAGATATGTAGATAAAAAATTAAGATATATGTATATTTTAATATAGAAATAATAAATGCAATCCACTTAAAATCATAAAATGTCAAGTTAATGACAATAATACAAACACTGAAATATAATACAAAAGGTACCGTCAGAGATGTTGGAATACAATAGTCAATAAAATACAATAAAAATATTGATGGCACATTGATATTAAAAAAACTTATATTAAAGGTTGGTGGCTAACTTAACAAACCAACATCTTGATGCTTGGTGTAAGCCGTACAAAGACTTCTTGAGGTGACACACCATACCCGAAATATTGCCAATAAAACCAAGTGATAATTTCATATACTCTTCCTTATCGAGATCACCATGAAGAAAAGCACTGTGAACATCCATCTGATGCAATTTCCAACTCTTTGCAACTGCAACTGCTAGAAAAGTTCGTACACTGATAATTTTTGCCATTGGAGCAAAAGTCTCGTTATAACTATACCTTCAACCTGATGATTACCAAAAATTACAAGGCAAGCCTTAAGTCTTTCAATCTCTCCAGTGATATTTGATTTTATATACCAATTTACACCCCAGAGCTTTCTTACTTGGGGGCAAGACTTCCATGACCCAAGTCTGGTTAGCTTCCAATGCATTTATTTCTTTTTGCATGACTTCTCTCAAACCTATATCTTTTATAGCTTGATCGAGGTTCATGTCCTATAGTCATTGCTGCAAGAAATATACGATGTTTTGCAAAAAGTTTATCATAATTCACAAAGTGTTTATAGAGTGGGGGAGTACTCGAGGAACTCATGGACACTGATGAACTTCGAGATGGACTCTCTTACTGTGTAGGTTCAGTAATAAAATCACGAAAACGAACTGATGGGCGTTTGGTTCGTAAACCTCTGCCCAATTCATCTACTTCACTTGCTTGTTTTCATTGTGTAACATTGTTGGTGACTCAATGGTTGTGGCGATGTGATTAGAAGTTTCACCCAAGATATTGTCAGAACTTTCATCCTCAATGTGAAACCTGGATTTTAATTTCCTTACTTAAGCATGTAATTAAGCAAATTAACTAAGTATAAGTTAAACCCTATGTTGAAGAGAGGGAAAAATTTCTAAGTGTTTGAATAAGTTTGTTGAGTAGCTTTGAGTTGAACCTTAACTAGTAAAATTTTGACTAAGTGGGAAGTCAAAAAGAAACCATGCGTGTGATGTTAGGAAACATTAACGAATGAGATAAGGCTAAGTTTGTAGAGGTAGAAAGGAACTAAGCATTGAAGCCAAGGACAAACCATGTGTGATCTTGTGAGGTATGGACGCATGTTGGTCGAAGCATTGGCAAGAGGCATTGTCTAAGGGTTGCTCATGCGTTAGGATGATAGAAAGCTACGTGAGCAAGAGCGAGAAAGCTATACAATGAGGCAAGGCGCTGGGCGGACGATCGTATAGCTATGTGCGGTGCTAAGCGATGTGCTAGACAATCGTGTAGCTACAGGTGATGCTAACCAATGTGCTAGATGATAGCACTAGACGATGGGGGTTGTGCGATAGACGCAGACGCTAGACGATGGGGCTACACAATAAGCGGACGCGCTAGACGATGGGCGTGATGCGTTGGACGATAGGCGTCAGCGCTACACGATAGACGTAGGAGCTATGTGATAAGCTATGTGCTAGACGATGAACGTCAGCGAAAGATACGCGATAGCGAGATCATTGAGAGCGAAAGATCACTAGACAATGGAGCTATGCGATGGGGCATAGGTGTTATACGATGGGCGCAGGCATTAGACGATCGGCAACAGCGAGAGGGCTGGATGTTAAGCGACAGCGAGAGATTCACTAAACGATTAAGCTGTGCGATGAAGTGCAAGAGCTACACGATGGATTAGACGATGGGCCAAGTGTTTATGCGGTGCTGAGGCTTGCATTATGCAAGGCTGATGAATTTACCCAGACAAATGGCTATACCGAGAGAAGGTTGAGTTTGAGTTAGTAGGAGGTGGACGAATAGAGTTTCGTGCAAGGAAGATTTATGCATGAGGAAGACAACTCAAACTTCATGCAAGCAGGTAAGTGGCATGGAAGTAGGTGAAATTCAAGAAAAAAGGTGGTGGCAAAACATGGTGCAAACACTCCAAAGTAGGAGGTATTTTGCGTTAAAGGCTTTGTAAGATGAGAAGGATCAGTTCCTTTGGCCTATAAATACCACCGCAAGGTGATCTTTCAGTTCAAAAATCGAAATCCTCTTCAAAGAACAGTAGGAAGAGTGTTTGAGAGCAGATTCAAAGGAAGATCAAGTGGTTCTAAGAGGAGAAGATGTTGTCGAACAGTGAGGTCTGAAAGTAGCATCAACTTGGGACGAGAAGTTCTCCCATTCACTCATGCGTTTTAAATGATGTTGGGATAATTTAGGGACGCGTTTTGTTTTGTTTTATTTTTAAGGACGAATGGGGTTGTACATTAAATCATGCGTTAGAAATGGCTGATGTGTTTGCTCCCATGCGTCTGAGGTCATGCGTCGGAATGATGATCATTAATCTTAGCATGCAATAATCGCGCGTTCCTATCACAAGTTTTCTTACGCTTGTGCCAAGTATAACACAAACACAAGTTTCTCGGGTAATCTGAGGTCAAACTCGGGGACTTGTCACTCAATAATATTTATGAAGTGATGCGTTTGAGGCGATGAATAAGAATAAAAATAAAGCGAAGAAGATTTAAATGTTTTACATACTACTCCTACTCCTAACTAAACAGATTGAGCAATAGAAGACTTGCAATGAGAATAGGTAGAGACATAACAACCATTAATGCTTAGTAACGTTTACTATCTTAAATCGCTCGAGTAATCCCAGCTCGTTGTACTAACGTATCACACCTCTAGGTGGTCAGCCGCATGATTATATCTCTATAGTGCATGGTTGTGTCGAGCATAAGATTGTGCTTATCTCTAGGAAAAATACGAACCTTGCTTAGTGCGTTCCATCCTTTACCTTCTCAGGCAGTTAGATGCGGCTACTTAACTTATAGACAAGTAATGCAACATCCCATAGACAGGCGTTGCCACAGCCTTTCACCAAGCAAAGAGGATTAACTCACTATACTTTGCACAACGCACACCTCTCGGTGGGTTGCTACATGCATCCTATCTCTAGGTTACACGATTAAGCATGCGATTGACTTTGATAAATAAACGCTGAAGAAAAACTATGATAGAGATGAAGATGATGAAGAAGATGGTAATGAAGGAGTAAGATTTGCATTGATCACAAAATATCTTAATATCTCAAGCTAAAATGTAATACAATACAGAGATTAGAAGGGAGATGAAGGACTCTGCGTCAAGGCTGCCGGTGGTGCCATGGTTGAATGGTGAAGATGTCTATCTCGAGCTCTATCTCCGGTGAATGCTCTGATCGTCACTCGGTCTGGGCTGTGGAGATGAAGAATTCTCACTGGAAATCTCTTTCAAGCTCTCATCCGTGATCACAAACTTATGCCTTGAGGCAGAAGCTCGGATGTCTCAAAATGAAGGTATCAAGGGCTATTTATAGAATTTGGACACTGACAGCTGTAATAATGAAGGTATGGCTCACTGTTGCTTTTGTCGCGGTATGGGCGTTGTCACATCGTCTTATCTTGTTGATACTCCCAAGGTATGCATCCGAGCTTAATTTAGCTGAAGTTATCAACGCGTTTTACCCATCTTGCGATCTTCTATTATGGCTCATTTTGTGGCCACAATTTCTATTTGTTCACCTCATTCTCCATGCGTTGGACGCATGCGTTTACCTCAACTTCCATACGTTGGACGCATGTGGTTGCTGCCTGCGATCGTCTTTTGCGGTCGCCTGACTTCAACACATGCGTTTGTCTGTGATTGCTTATTACAAATGCATGCTTTTGATTCCTGCGATAGCTATAAGAATAGACACTTTGGCACGAAATAACGCATAATATTGGGTCAGTGAGGTTTTAGGTGCTTATCGACGCAAAACTCAATTTTTTCACAAATTCTAAGTATTATCACTGCGTTTTCTACCTGCTAGCCCTCATAATTATAAATAAAAGGCTTATAATAACTGTCATTTCTGCCAGTTATCAAGTTATTCCAAAGCCACCTGAAAGCTTTAAGAGTTTAATTTTCAAGGTAGGGCTACTAGAGAAGAAGCTCTAAGGAATCGGGCTGGAGAGTGAGGAAAAGACAGAAGGATCGAGCTCTTGGGTAAGCTTGGGCCAGTCTTGATGATTTGAGGATTCCGGCCAAATCACAAGGAGTTCTGAGCTAAGATTTTAAGGGTTCAAAAGGGAGCCGAGGAAACTAAGGAACTTCTAGGGAGGAAGGTTCCTACTCGACCAAGGTGAGTGGTATTTTTCCTTAAGTTTTAAGCATATCTTTTAGAGTATATGTGTATGCTTACGTTGTGAATGAGTAAATGAGCATGAGAATGTGAATATGTGATCAAGATGGTCAGGGGGTCAATAGACCTAGTTCCTAAGCCCAGGAGCAAAATCTCACGGGATGGTCAGGGGATCGAGAGGTCTAGTTTGTGAGCCTTTGGGAGGGACCTCATATGGGATGGTCAGAGGGCCGGTAGGCCTAACTTCTGAGCCTATAAGTGGGGAGCTATGTGCACATAGGAGACGTAGGAAACAAAGGGAACGCAAGAGAATAAGCATTTATGATTAGTATCAGTTTAACTATCTACCGTATGTGTAGGTAAAGTTTGAGAACATACTCATTATGTTTAACTATCTACCATGCGTATAGATAGAGTTGAGATCAGACTCATTCAAGGCTGAGGTTTGATTGTAACCTCATAGTTGTAATATGCTTGTTATGTTATAAGTTGAATTAAACTCTAGAAGTTTCTTACCACTCACTGAGCTTCTTGAAGCTCATTCTGTTCTTTCATATTTTTCTTCCCAGGTACCGAAAGGTGAGGAGATCTAGGGTGCTGCTAAGGTCAAGGTCTGCCATAGCCACAGTCACACTTTCGGTTTTAGAGTTGTTGTTGTAAACTTTGTAGTTAAGCCTGAGAGTTGTATAAGCATTGTACTGTTTGTAATAAATTGAGCTTAAGCAAACAGTTGTTATTTACATCTTTGGCTTAGAGTTTATGAGAGTAAAGAGGTTCAGTTGGACAGTAGGTATCACAAAAGGGTGGTATCTACGGACCTTCACGCCTCCCCTCGGGCTTAGGAGGCGGGCTCGGGGCGGGGTGTGACACTCAACTATCACTATATTATTAACCACTCTAATGGACCCTACGCCTTTTTCTATAAGAGCAACATCAACATGCGGCAACACTTCCTCAAAAGTACTTTCCAAATCATCCAAAATAGGATTAACATTTACTACATTTTTATCAGTAGACACAGAAGTACTAGGTTCAACATATGAAAATTTGTTCTCATAGAATCTTACATCACGTGAGATAAATGTTTCTCCAATTACAAGATCGTATAGCTTCCACCCATTCTAACCGTATGGATATCCAACAAACACAAACTTTCGACTTCGTGGAGCAAATTTATCCCCTTTTCTCATTGATTATGAACAAAACATAGGCATCTAAATACACGTAACACATTAAAGTCTAGAGCAATGCCAAATAGAATTTCAAAAGGTGTTTTATTTTTCAATAAACCAGAAGGGGTACGATTGATCAAATAAATTGCACCCATTGCACATTCTCCTAAAAATGTAATAGGAAGATTTCCTAGAAACATTAAAGCGTGGGCCACATTAAGTATATTGATGTTTACGCTCTACTCTCCTATTTTGCTGTGGAGCTCCAACACTAGAAGATTGAAAAATAATGCCAATCTCATCAAAATAGTCATGCATGCATAGAAATTTCGTCCTATTATCACTCCTTACTATTTTAACAGATGTCTCAAACTGAAGTTCAACCATATAAACTTCAATTTTATTTCTTAAAAATAACCTAAACAACTCTTGAAAAATCATCTACAATAGTTAATGAACACTACAAGAAGATGGTGTATTGAAAATCACAGTGAATAAGTTCAAATATATGACTAACTTTGCTATCATTAATCGGAAAACTATCTCGAGTTTGTTTAGCTTGAGGACACGTGACATGTGACACATGCATTATTCAATTTCTTTTTCACGGAGCTAGAATGAACGACATGAATTAAATTTACCACTCTGTCTAAAGGATGACCCAATCTCCTATGTCAGAGCTCAAATTTAGATATTTCTGGAGCATTTACTGTATGCACGGTAGGAGTTCCCCGAAAATAATATAGTCCATCCTTCCCTTCACTGGTGATGGGGGATAGAATCCCGCAACGGAAGTGTTTTTTCAGAATGCCTTGCATCCCACAAATTGATTTTACATTAAACAAAATCATTATACAAAACAGAATATATAAATATGTAAATTAGCATGCATTAGGGAAAAGATAAGAATGATTCTTACCTTTGTAGACTCCCAAGTGCCACAAACAATCCTCTCCAAGTTCCAACAAACGAATTTCCAACGATCTTAATCACGAACAATTTCTTTAACAATCCCGAACACTACCACAAGAGTAATCTCGTTATTCTCTGGGATTCCAATAGAGGGATAGGTGGTATCTAATTATTGGGAGAGAGAGAGGAGAAAAAAGGTTTTGGATAATAGAGAAGATTCTTTTAGAGAAAATCCTGTACAATAACACTAGGGTGTTGTGTATTGTCAGTCTTTCTCTTTGGTGAGAATGTGTGTATATCAAAGAGCCATAGGGAGATGTTTATATAAAGAAGGGTGATGACATGCAGAAATTCATGTCATCTTAGGCCTTTTACTTAGAATTATGAAGGTTGTTAGGCAGAATATGCGACAATTATGCTAGGGATTCACGAGAAAGTGAGCTTGGGTCGATCAACATGATGAATCTCAGCTAACCTGTTATTATGCGTTATTATGCGTTCAATGTTCTATTTTTGTAGCTAATACAGAAAGTGGGCGCAAACGCGGAAATCGGACCACCGCATAGATGACCGCATGCGAAGAAACTCTCCATCGCAAAGGCGAACGCGTCGATAAACGCATGGATGTTGCGGTAATCAGTCGTATGCATCCATCACATGGGAGTTGCACTCGTCAAGCGATTGCGGTCATCGTGTAGAGTTGCGGTATTAAGCGAATGCGGTCACTGAATGATTGCGGCTACGCGATAATGCATACTAATAGGATCAACGCAAGGTTGATGGAATGAACACGTCAATGCATCTATCTTGAGAAAATCAAAAGCTGATGTTGACATTTCACCTACCATGCCATTAGCGGCAGAGGTTCAGAAAAGGACTAACGCGCCGAATGTCAGAATTAGAACAGTCCATTAATGTTGTCAGCGATCCAAGCTCTATAAATAGAAGCCGTTGAGCAGAATTCCAACTTGTCTAGGGATTACCCCTACAACCCAGGGTTTTCCCTACAATCCAGACAAAATGCATGAGAAGACGCTTGAGAGTTCTTCACCTCCTTCATCCATTCCGAGTGACGACCGAAGCCTTCGACCGGAGCTAGATCTCGGGAGAGTCAGATCTACCGCCCATCCATGGTATCACCGACAGCCTTAACGCACATCCGCTGGAAGCAAGTCTTTGCGTCCAGCCGGTCATTTCATTTTCCTTTCTTTTCTTATATTATATTGTATGACATTTTGTGATTAAGGAATTAATACAATTTGTTTTTAATACATTTCTCTGTCTCCTTCGACTCCATCTCCATCTTTTTTGCTTAGCATCTTTACTTTCATTCCAACACTTAGTGAGATTGCTTGGATATCGCATACTTAGTCATGTGGATTAGGGATATGAAGCATGTAGCAACCCACTGAGAGGTGTGCGTTGCGTTAGTGTGTGAGTAACCTTATTTTCTTAGTGTGAAGCTGCGACAACGCCTGTCTATAGGCTAACGCAATGCTTGTCTATGAGTAAAGTCAGCAACAACCAACTGCCCAGGAGGGTAAGTAGTTGGTCGCATTAAGCAATGTATGCATTGTTCACTAGAGATCGGAATAATCTTAGGTCAACCAAGTTCATGCGGTTACCTTGTCCTATGAGCGCATCATTCATCATTTAGGCATATTTGAGAGAGTAGTCTAAAACCCAAATCTAAGACTTGAGAGAGCGGATTGGAACACATAGACAAGAACGGGGAACTTAGAGATAAACTCAGTTTGCTATCACACAGTTTATATGCCCTACAGATAGAATATTGCATGCATCCAGGAAGTAAGATAAGGTGGTATGTGGCTAGCATGCTCATGCGGCGAGAGCTAGTGAGTAGGTTATGGAGGTCTAGGCAGACATTGGCTTCTCGGCGTTATCGCAAATCCACCGCATACGTCCTAGAGTTAGGTTCACGTGTGTGTAGCATGATTGCATGGCTTGCGTTGACTAAGGTTGCCTTTGCGGTCACTCTTAAGTATTGCAATGAAAACATCTCCGCATTTTATCTATCTTTCTCATTCATTTGTTTCATGTCAAGAGTTGTCGTGTCTCTACCTCTCATGCATATTCTCATTGCGTTGTCTGTTAGCTAGGAGTAGGAGTAGAGTTAACGTAGCAACCCCCCTCCAACATTCTTTTATTTAAATCGCTGCATGCATATTACCGCATTCATTTTGCTACAAGTCCCAGTGTTCGACCTCGGATCACCCGAGAAACTTGCGTTCGCGTTATACTTGGCGTGAATGCAAGAAAACTTGTGACAGGACGCATAGTCATCACACACATTTGTAAACGCATATTCATTCCAACACATGACCATCGACTCATGACTATCAACGTATACCTTAAGAACATTCATCGCATACCGCGTCCAAGGGATTTTAGTTGTTGAATAATTTGACATCTAATTTCTCGTCATCAAAGGGCCAAACCATTTTCCTAATATTTTCATTTTTTATAATTAATTACATAATACATATTTAATTAATTAGCTCAATTAAATAACACTTATTTAATTTTAATTTGCAACACAATTAAATAACTATTTATACATTAAACCCAATTTAATGTATATATTTAATTATCATATACATCACATGTATATGTGCAAAACCTCTCTATTAATTAATTTTTTTTAATCTAATTGACAAGAATTAATTATTTTGAATCTTACTCAACTATTATTTTTCAATTTAATTACAGATTATATCCACAATTAATTATATATTAATCATATTAATATATAATTTCCTCAAATTAATTTGAACAATTCAAAATTTCCCTCTTAAGGATCCTTAAGTGAGTTAACGAGGGGACCTGGTGGACTTGTAGATCAGAAGCTCCAACGATATGAGATTAATTGGCTAAACTCATTGACCAAATTAATCAATGCTAATTTATTTATTCACTCTTCTCACTACAGATATATTTCTGTGTCCACGGATTTGGACCAATACAAACAAGTTAGTCCTTTAGGAGTGTTCATAAATCCAATTGGGTTCATTTTACCCTTGGGTTACCTCTGACTTCTTAAGTATCAATGGTCCTCTAATTAACAGTCCAACCAATAAACAAAAATCCCTCTCAGGCTAATGAGAGGGTAAGGTCTTTTGTTGAAGTCCTAGAGACATCATCTAAGGGAACACTCATCTACTTACCCTTAAGATGGGAAAGAGTGAATTCCATATTGTATTATTATGTTTTTAGCTCCTCGCTCAGTCTTGTCCCCAAAATGGTAGGCATATTAGGTCGGTGATCTAACCACCCCCACCCATACAAATAAAAGGACAATCTCTCGTGAATAGGAGTTCATAATATAATTAGGATTAAGACTAAGTCACCTAGGTCATCCTCATGAAATAGAAACCTAACTAGTCAACGGTGTTACATCTAGTGGTTACTATTTCACGGTCCAGTCTTATGCAAACTCGTTACATATGATATCCCCATTCACGTGTCACCTACACGAATGCGTCGGATCATTACGTTTGTATCAAATACAAAGTGGACCGTATCCATAGTATCACTAGGATAAGGTACCTAATCTTATCCCTACACTATAGACCCTTGTATGTCTCCACATACAGTTCAATACTCATAAAACAACTTTGGATGTTAGTTTATTAGATTTAGGATTATTAAGACAAAATAGACAACAATACGAGCAATAACATTTATTGAATTAACATTCATAACTCTTTATTGATGACGGTCAATTTATAACATTTATTATCTACGAATTTTAGGGCATAAAACCCAACAACCGGTGCCAACCAAGTTTCTAGAATGTTGATCCTGTATAGCACATAAAGAAGGTGTAAGCCAAACAAAACGATTAAATTAATTGTGACACCGATATTAAATTGCATTGTAAGGTCGGTACAAATAAAATATGTTCAAGCATGAAACCACTGGCATCATCAATTAATAGTGTTTTTTTTTTTTTTTTTTTCATTTGGCAAGCTTACATGAAATAATTGTGTATGTTTGAGTCAAAGAATTCAAATTTTCTGTCGCATGATGAGATGCTCACGTATTAATTATCCAAGAAAAGGAAGAGTTAAATTTATCCATTATTTGCATTCTATTCGATTCAAAGCAAGAGTGATTCTCTCCAAGCAAATCTGTACCAAACCAAAAATTTGGGAAACGTGAAACAAAAACAAGCTCCCCAACCATCAATTTGAAAAAACTGGTAGTTGGCCAAAATCTCACAACAATAAAATCAATCTTCCATGTAAGCGTACATGAATGGTGTTGGATTGAGAATATATATATATATTTTTTTAGATCCATTTCAAAATTCGATTTAGTTGGATTGACAATTCAAACAATCTAGATACATTCTTCAACCCAACACTTAAAATTTAGATTGGGTTGAATTGCGGGTTATAACTTAGTTTTTTTCTTATTAATTTAAAAATATGTAAATTTATCTACAATACATTACTAATAACTAAACTCTCATAAAATTCAAATGTTAAATATTAAATATAATATTTTACATTACTAATAACTAAACTCTCATAAAATTCAAATGTTAAATATTAAATATAATATTTATTACGAACTTTAAACAAAAGACAAATATCATAACAATTTTAAAAACAAAAATAGTAAAACTTTAAACAACAATGGGTTGGATTGAGACAACCCGGATTTTTTTAGCCAACCGGAGACCCAATCTAATGCAACTAAAATAGAAAAATTTCAGCTCAATCCAATTCAAGAACAAAATTGACTCGATCCAACCCTTATAATTTGAGTTGGGTAGTCCGGATTATTTGGATTATCAGATGTTTTGAACACCCTTAAGCATGGATTAAATGCACAAAATCACAAAACATCACAGCAGACCAGTTGTACCCTTTGTTTTTTAGTTTTTTAGTTTTAGTTTTTTGTTTTTCTGTTCGAGTATGGCACGTCTTGGCAATTCCGTGGCAAAAAGAAAAAACATACAAACTCAATCGGCGTAATAGCAAACTCAGTAGGTGGCCGGCGAAGTTTCTATGGCAGATTTTTCATTTTTTATTTTTAGGTTAATTAGTATACTCTGATACCATGCCAAATAAACCTCTTTCCTTACTTTTTCATTTTTAATTAATTCATTATATACAGCCTAAAATCAAATTACATCATAAAAAAAAAAACTTAAATGGAAACTAATTACAAAACATATAAGAAAATAAATTTACAAATCAGATACGTAAGTATATTTTTCAATACGTGTGAAGATGAAGTTTACATAATTCTAGTATTTGATTTGATTTATTTTAGTTTTTAGTTGGAACAGTGAACGTTTTTAAATAGACTATTTAATTTTAGAAGGGAACACTTATATAATATTATTAAAAAAAAAGATATGTCAAATTGTATGTCAGAAATTAATATTTGATATATAAAAAAAAATTAAACAAAAATAAAGAGGCGCAGCTCATGTAGAAAGCTAAAATCAAAATGGTAGCTCTTCAATTGCTCTGTCACAGCTTTCCCCAATTCCCATATTTCTTTGTGAATACTTTTGAGATGTCATCATAAATTAGGCTGTCAAAAAAAAATAAAAATAAAAATTTTATAAAATTAACCATTAAAGTAGTTTATTAGTGAAAAATTATAAACTTATCTTTGATTTTAGAGGTAGAGTATATATCAATTACACTTGAGTTATGCTCACTTTTTAATGGTTGAAATAGTATCATAAGATAAAACGTCACATCTCATATTTCTCTTATTTATTTATTTTTATATATCCGTGAGTATTCAAGTCAACTTACATGCATTTCGACTAATTTTACGGGAAAACCCACATGATCTTACAACATTTAGTTGTCATCGAAATCTGTAGGATCTTAACACCTAGGTAAGTGACCATCATGGATTAAACCCATGACTCTTTAGCCTTTTGACCTTCTTTTGATGTTTCCATTACCACTAGATAATCCATGATAGTTCATTTCTCTTATTCTGTTAAAAACATAAGACAATATTATTAAAATTGAAAATTATAACACTTATGGAATCGAATATCGCAATTTAAAAGAGAATAAAATAAGATGCAAAACAAAACACGAAGAATTAGAAAAGGAAAAAGCAAAGCAGAAGGATGAAAGAAAATAACACAAGAGAGTCCCCAAAGGGGTGACCTGAGAACACAAAAGATATTTTGAATTAATCCCAAAATAAAATCAATTGGGCAAACTCCAAATCCATTTGTGTTCTCTGGTTCACTCCTCTGGGGTTACTATCTGTTACGTAAACTCATATAACACACATTCCATTCCCTTCTTCTCATCCTCTTTTTAAACTAAACCTCATAATTATTTTCCAACAATGTCCTCATTCTTTCAACATTCCAAATGTTGTCATCATATCCACATTTTGGAGGATTTTCTTAAATGCCCTCCAACATTCCTTTATTTTCAAGAATACCCTCCTTTGATGTTAATTAGTTTGTTTTATTTTGGTCTTAACCTTTTAAAATGAGTTTGATACCTTTCGAATATCTTCATCATCTCCACATTTGAGGAGTTCGTGTCTATAAATTTCTAAGTTTTAAAAATAGGGTTATTTAACAAGTCTCAATAAATCTAGTAAAATTTTCACAGATAGAAAAAATGTCAAACTATTTACAGAAATAACATATAAATCGATAGATACCGATATACTTCTATCAACGTCTATCAGTGATAGACTACTATCAGCGTTTATCACTGATAGATACTGATACACTTCTATCGACTTCTAAAAAAATACTAAAACTTTGCTATTTTGTCTAAATAAATTTTCTTATTTTTCTATTTTTAAAAATTCTCCATAAATCTATATATTTTGTGCCTAAATCTTTAGCTTATTCCACATTTTTTTCGTGACGTTTCATGATTGTAAGACAAAAATTGACCAATTAGACAAATTTTTGTCATATACAAAATTTGATGTGTCTTATAATTTGTTGTTTTCGTAAAAAATGTTGATAATATTGGGTCCATCAGACGCTTTTTTTTCCCTTCTAATTACCATTAAACTCAAATTTGAAAGTTCGGTAATTTAAAAATAAATTTATTAATTTTAGAAGATGATTGACTATGTCTAATGAACTTGTTAACTAGGGGTGTTCGTGGGTTGGATTGGATTAGATTGAAGAACTTTTTTGGATCCAACCTAATTGTTCAGGTTGTTAATTTCTTCCACCAAATAACACTTATTAAAAGATGAACTCAACCCAACCCAACCATGAAACATTTGGGTTGGGGTTGGGTTGGGTTGATCAGGTTATTTTTGTTCTAAAAGAAAGTAAGTTGTTAATATGTAAAAATTTGATTTAATTATTTTCATATATTGAATTAAGATTAACAACTCAATTTCAATTTATATAATGAATATTTTCTTTTCAAAGTGCTAAAAACTGTTTTTAGGAGTTGCTGGAGAATAAATTATCTAAAAAAAATGATAAAACTTAAATAAATATATGTATATATGATTGTACCATAAATAAAAAATATACATTATAAAGTTAATAATAAGTTCGGGTTGGTACGGGTTATTTTAGGTGAATTCATGAATCAACCCAACCCACCAAAATTTCATTTATTTGAACCCAACCCAACCCAAATGAGTTGATAACTGAACCCAAAATGTTGTTAAAATCTAGTTATAGATTTTGTTGACATTTTGATTTAACAATATTTTAGGACACTTTTGACATTTTGAAATTATCCCCTGTCTTTTAATTTTGAATATTTTAAAATAAAAAAACATACCATTTATAGATTTACTATTGATTATATAAGGATTTTATTTTTTGAAATATCATTAATTATGGTATCTCTTATCAATAATTTTTTAAAAAAATTAATTCTTTTTTAACCACATTTACTCTGTCTTTTTTGTTTGTTATTTATTAATTTAAAATGATATTAATTTAATAAAAGATATTTCTGTTGAATGATAAATTTCGGCCAATTAAAATTTGCCACATCATCACAATTGAAGCTCAAGCCCAATATGAAAATTATAAATGGATTGGGTCAGGTAATTAAATTTGCTAAGGCCCAAGCCAATTCAAGCCTAGGATAGAAATTTGGGCCAAAGAAAAGACTAGATCCAAGCCCACTTTTAGTCCAAGCCCAAAATCAAATAGACGCAAGCCCATGTAAAGCCCACGAAGAACCCTTGTAAATCGAGGTCTTACTTCTTCATTTGAGGGGATTGGCAGCTCTGAGGATAAGAAGCTTTGACGATCGAAGTTCTGAAGAATTGAAAACCGAAGTTCTCAAGATCTGAAGGCCAAAGTTTTTAAAATTTGAAAACTGAAGCTCCCAAGTTCTCAAACTTCAAAGACCAAAGCTCTCAAGATCTAAAGAATTGAATACTGAAGCTCTTCAAGCTCTTAAGTTCTCAAGCTCCAAAGACCGAAACTTTCAAGATCTAAAGAATTAAACACCGAAGCTCTTCAAGCTCCCAAGCTCCCAAGCTCCAAAGTCTTAAAAATAAAAGCTCTTAAGCTGTCAAGTGCCGAAAACTAAAGCCTTTCAAGTTCCAAAGACTAGCACTCAAGTTCTTAAGAACTAAAGATAATGACTATTAGGAGCTTCAAAGATCCGAAGACTTCAACAAATTAAGCGTATCTTCACAACTTCAAGCTAAATATTCAATCTCCTCAAACTCAAGGAAAAGCTCACAAGCCGATAAAAAAGCCAGAGATCAATCTAAGCTAATCAACAAGCCACAAGCCGATCTAAACTAATCAACAAGTCTAAAGATTACTCCAAGAAGATCAACAAGCCCAAAGGTCGATCCTCCAAGACGATCATCAAGCTCAAAGGCCGATCATCCAAGAGGATCAACAAGCTTAACATTAGACTTTACTTTTCGAGAGAATGCATCAAAGAATTATGTATTAGAGATTGTACACACTATAATTAAATTTAATACGAATAAAAAGTTCAAATTCCATGAATTAAATTTATCAGAAAATCTCGTCGAACAGTTTGGCATAACTGGTGGGACCATCTCTCCCTTTCATCTCTTTCTCTATAACAAAAAGAAGTCATGACTTCTAAAAAAAACATTCCAAAACTTCAAGCAATGTTTACACAAGAATAATTACTCGAAGTCATTCCAAGAAAATTCAACGATTTGAAGAGCTGCCACCCTTTGAGGTCGCGAAAAATATCTGGGAGCAACTGTCAAAATCAACAAATGGTAGAATTGTCACCAAAGAGAATCCATTATCTAGTGAAGTCACTTCATCTTCTAAACAATCAGGAAAAGAAGCTTCGGAACCCAAACTAATGTTAGTAATGATGACAGGTGTGGTTACAGATGAAGAAAGAATGGTTAAACTAGAAAAAAAGGTGAGCCAACTAATGAAGGCAATCGAAGAGAGAGATTATGAAATCGCATCTCTACAGAATCACAATGAAAGTCGTGATGCTGTTAAATCAAGTCAAACACCTGCTGTCAAGGATAATGATAAAGTAAAGACAATCTTGCAAGAAAACCAACAACAACAATTAACTTCAATTGCTTCGTTATTAGTGCAACTATTGAAAGATATGATCACAAACTCTATCAAGGCCCGATATGGTGGTCCATCCTCTTTTGTATTCTAAACCATATAAAAAAAGAATTGATAATTTAGCAATGCCAATAGGATACCAGTTACCTAAATTTCAATAATTTGATGGGAAAGGCAATCCAAAGCAACATGTTGCTTATTTTATCGAAACATGTGAAAATTCTAGAATGCGAGGAGACTTATTGGTCAAACAATTTGTTCGAATATTGAAAGAAAATGTTTTTAACTGGTACACTGACTTGGAGTATGAGTCAATTGACAGTTGGTAACAATGCGAAAAAGAGTTTCTAAATTGCTTCTTCAACACTAGGCGAATAGTCAGTATGTTTGAGCTCACCAATAACAAGCAACGAAAAGGTGAACTCGTTATTGATTACATTAATCGTTGGAGAGCTACGAGTCTGGATTGCAAAGACCGTCTCACCGAACTATCTGTTGTTGAGATGTGCATTCAAGGAATGCACTAGAGAATTCTTTACATTCTTCAAGGAAGAAAGCCTCGTACCTTTGAAGAGCTAGCTACTCGTGCCCACGATATGGAACTGAGTATTGCTAATCGAAAAGATAAAACCATCTTAGTCCCTAACATAAAGAATGAAGGAAATTATGGCGAGACGACTTTAGAAGAATCTATGGCTGTCAATACAACTCCTCTTAAGTCGTCCCTCAATGAAAAAATAAGAAACCTAAAAAGCGTCAAGAATATGAAATACATCGTTTAAATTTATAAGAAAGACAAGAAAAAAATCTATCATTTTCCTGATTTCAACATTTCTGACATGTTAGAACAACTACTGAAAGCACAGTTGATTCAACTTTCTGAGTCTAAATGACCAAAAAAGATGTAAAAAGTCGATGATCCAAACTACTATAAATATCATCGAGTCATCAGTCATCAAGTGTAAAGATGCTTCCTTCTAAAAGAGCTAATGTTAAGATTAGCTCAAGAAGGAAAAATTGAACTAGACTTTGATGAAACAACTCCATCAAATCATGCTGCAATAGAAACAAATAGCTGCAATCAAATAAACTTTACAAGTTCATATCATATCAATGTCGAAGAAGCCAATGATTCAAAAGAAATCAAGCAAAGAACTTTTATTTTCAACCTTCAACTACTCAATCTTCAATCTTCCAAAGATTGGGTATGACCACGGGGAAAGAAGAAAATCAATGTTTAATGTCTACTTCCACTTGAACTTCAGTTTTTAAAAGGCTAAGTATTTCAACATCAAAGAGAGATTGAACTTCGCCATTTGCTTTTGATCGTTTCAAAGTGACAAGCGATTAACACGAACAAAGATGAAAACTTTGAATGCAAAACCATTTCATGAAGCAAGCAGTGACGATAAAATTCACAGTATTGTCCCTTCACGCATGAAGAGGAAGTTGTCTGTTGTCATTAGTACAAAAAGTTCCTTAACGGTGAAGTCACATCATATTGACAAATCCCACAAATGAAGAAGAGGGTCAAAACCATGGTGAAACTAATGTAATAACTCCTTGTCTTAAGAGTATAAATTGCATGTTGCTCCTTGTCTGCATAAGCTTAAAAGGTGAATGACCACAAAAAAAAAAAAAAAAAAAAAAACTATGTTATGACTCGATCTCTTATTTCAAGGGTACATAGGTAACTTAAAGAAATTTAAATTTAGTCCATAAAATATTATGACAAAAACTAGGAATGCCACAACCACCTAATAGTTACATTATAAGATTGATATTGTTCATCCTCAATGAAAAATAAAATTCTAAATTGAAGATTTTCATCTTTAATAGGGGTATCTTAACAAATTAGGACAGAGTAACAAATTCAAGATGTCCATCCCTAGTAGGAGGGGATACAGTAAATTGAAGAAACACGCTGCTTTGCACGAGACTACACGAATAAGATGCATACAAAAAAAGGTCTCACTAAACAAAATCAATCTTGTCATTGCTATCTTAAATAAAGAAGCTTCAAGTGTTGGGTATCGCTTGCTTCAAGCTGAAGGCATCAATTGCCTAAATTTCGACACTTCATCTTCAACGTTGGGGCTTTACTCACTTGAAACGACATCTCATCTTCAAAGTTCAAGATTGGAAGCCACTTCACTCATATTCAAGTTCAGTGCAGATGACTCTGCTTCATTTTTAAAGTATGTGGTTGGTTTTGCTCACTTGAAATGACATTTCATCTTCAAAGTTCAAGATCGGAAGCCATTTCACTTTATCTTCAAGTTCAGTGCAGATGGCTCTGTTTCATCTTCAAAGTATGGTATGGTTGGTTTCGCTCACTTGAAGTGACGTTTCATCTTCAAAGTTCAAGATCAGAAGCCGGTTCACTTCATCTTCAAGTTTGGTGTGGATGGCTCTACTTCATCTTTAATGTATAGTATGGTTGATCAACAAGCCACAGGTCGATCCAATCTGAACAACAAGCCCAAAGGTTGCTCCAAGAAGATTAATAAACCCAAAGGCCGATCCTCCAAGACGATCATCAAGCGCAAATATCAATCATCCAATAAGATCAACAAACTTAACGTTAGAGTTTACTTTGCGAGAGAAAAGCATAAAAGGATCATGTATTAGAGATTGTACTCAGTATACTAAAATTAATACGAATACAAAGTTCAAATCCCACAAATTAAATTTCTCAGGAAATCTCGTCAAACAATTTCAAATTAATGTTTCATTTATTTTCTTTTATATTCCTCGCTGAAAAATCGTCATCTCTCTATTGGGATCTCAAATATATGTTGAATATATTGGTAATATATGGAAAAATGTAAATATATTATATATTATTCGATATATACAATTATATATTTGTTCATGGCCGAAAGGAGTATAACTCAATTAACATTTGAATATACTAGAAATCACGAGTTCTATGGTTCGAATCTCTCTACCCTCAATTGTTGTACTAAAAAAAATTATCTTGTTCATGCATCTAACATGTTTTATCGTACAATTGATGACGAGAGCCATTGGGCCCAAATTCACACCCAAGGCCCATTTCGGAAAATGGCCAGGTGCAACTCAGGCCCACCGAGATCTGGGCTTGCCGACATGGTCGTTTGTAGTATTTATGATATTTAAATATGAAAACGACAACACCCACGTGGCTCTGAAGATTTTTAAAAGCTTCCCTGTTCCACCAATGGTGGATTCAATATTATCTACTCCCCTCCATTTGAAACCACTCATTTCTTTTTTCTCAATATTTATTCATATCTTTCTTTATCCACTCAATGTAGATTTTAAAAATAATGATAAAATTAAGGTATTTGGAAAATAAATTTATAAAAAAAAATGGTTCAAGAAACAAATTTTAAAAATAAGGTTAAAGATTAAACTATTGATAAAAATAGAATAATAATGATATTGAAGTAAAGATAAAGGACTTTCAAGAGACTATCTTGATTTTGTCATTTCTTTTTTTTAATCATATTTTTGTCAATAAATATTAAAATAACATTTAAAAAAAATTTCCACTTTCCGATCTATATAATTAGTTTCAAGCATCCATAAACAGATAATCAAACTGTCAGTTTTGTATCCGTTTTCACAACATTCATGGATTTCCTGTCTAAACTCGGCGGCTCCTCCGACAAGCCACAGGACCAAAACCCAGACCACCACAAGACATCGGCTTCCGATCTCGTGTCCAGCGCTAAGCTGGTTGCTGACGCCGCCAAATCCTCTTTTGGTGGCGGAGGCGACTCTGTTGACAAGGGCAAAGTCGCCGGAGCTGCTGCAGACCTTCTCGGAGCTGCTTCCGATTACGGAAAATTGGATGAAACCAAGGGAATTGGTATGTATGTTGACAAAGCTGAGGACTATCTCAATCAGTATGAAAAGTCTCATTCTGCTCCTCATGGTTCAGGCTCCGAGCCGCCGAAGGAGGAGAAAGCCGCCGAGAAGGAAGCGGGAGGATCTGGGTTTGGGGATTATTTGAAAGTGGCTGAAGGTTTCTTGAAGAAATGACACTTTTTGGCAACTGGGTTTTTTTATGTGGTTGTTTTTGTAATTCTGTGTAAATAAGGGTTTGCATTTTCTGCTAAACCTATGATGAATTTGTGTAGACTAGTTAATATTATATATGTTTGATATGTGATTTTTGTTTTGAAGCAAAATCAGAGACTGATAATGATGAAAACAGAGTAAAACAGAGAACCCATCTGAAAACAACTTAAATTATAGATTATTTTTGTTCACAAAGCATTCATTCGGTTAACACAAAAAAAAGAAAAAAAAAAAAAGAAAAGGTAAGAAAAGAAAAAAGCAGTCAAATCAATCAACGGAATTATTAGTGTTCTTCAGCAGCAGTAACAAGAAACAGGAAGGTCCCCTGTTTTTCTGATAATATCTGCTTTCTGATTAGCTTTAAGAATCTCATTCTTTTTCTTACGATGGGCTTTGGTTCTTGCTTCTCCAGCAATTTGCTTTATAAACTCCATATCTTCCTCAAACTTTTTCCTTCCCTTTTCCCTCTGACTCCGCTTCGTTCCCACAACCTTCAAATTTACAAAACAGAATCAATCAATAATAATAAATTCTATGTGAATTGATTGACAAACATAAAACAGAGATAAACTGATGATGAACCTGTGATGCTTCAAATTTGCGTATGGCTTTTTCTTTCTTCTTGCTTTCCCAGTAAGAAATTGTCTCGTCTACCTTCTGGTATCTGAAATGTTCTTTAACGGTTGTAATCAAACAGTCACATTGAATAACTTTTCGCGAACAATATAAGTTAAGTACCTTTCTTGGATTTTAGCAAGCTCTGTTATTTCCCAGAGATCTGCTTTGGTTCCTTGAGGCCTGGTTTGGATCGGTGCAGTTGGTGGTTTTCGAGAGATGGGTGGCGTTGGAGGTCGAGGGATCGGTAATGGTTTCTCTATTTCTGTTCTTCGGCCGCCGGAGTCGTCGTTTACGGCGGGTGGAGAAGGAACGATCCTGTTTTCTTTTGGTTTCTGTTTCTGTTGTTCGGAGTTCACTGCCGGTTTCTCACCGGAGGGTTCTTCAGGATCTTTCTTAGCATCTGCCACAATATCTCATTCAATACATTCATATCCAAATTTGCTAAAAATGATAATATCATTTGAGAATTATAAAATTTATGGTCTTCTAACTTTGAATCTTCATTGTCTTAAAAAAAATTGATGTTTATTAGATTTTTTTAACTTTAAAAATATGTAATAACATTTTAAACTTTAGAATTTGTATCAAACATATTTCTTAATTTTTTTAAACTTATTATACTTGTTTTAGTTTAATGTTTTATTGGATATAAAATTCAATTTTATGTTGAATATATTCATTATATTCATTATTTTTAAGTAATGTTGAATATATAAGATAAAAAAGAAAATTATAGACCTATTTGGCATTTTTAAGATTAAGAAATCTATCAAATACAAAATTTAGTGACTAATTAGATATTTTTATTAAGTTCAAATACCTGTTAAATGGAAATATTAAATTCAAGAGATTAAACTTATAATTTAATCAAACGTATATCATCTATGGAATTGACACAATACTAACTTGTGAATGCTCGAAAAATCTTATCAGATTTCGATGTCGATCGTGGAGGGGAGGTATGATTGTCGTCTTCGAAGATCTTTATCTTTGGAAATGACGATGTTTCAGGATAATCGACCTTTCTTCTAGGTCTTGTGATTTCTGATTCTTCAATCGAATGAATTGCAAAGGCAGCCGCTGCTACTGCGGTTATACATTCTATTCCGCCGTTAGATAATTCATTCCCTCGACTCATTTGACGTGAAAATTGCCTTCCTAACCAGTTCCCAAGTGTTTTTTTCTCTGCATGTACCATAAACATTTCTCAAAATGAACGCTTAATTGTCATATTTTGGCTACATCTTCTAATAAATCTTAAAAATATATTAACTGTCTAAGAAAGAATTAAGTTGATAGGAGTTTTGTTTTTACTTAAAATTTGAGTTACACGTTTGATCATTTGTACTAATAACTTGAATGATCATACATTTAGTCAGTTTAGTTGTACATTTAATTTTGTCACAATAATTCCTTTAGACTTGTATATATCTTATTCTCAACCAGACAAACTACATTCGATTTGATCTCATCATTCTAAAAATTAAAGGCTCTATTTGTCAGCCATTTGGAATTTTAATTTTTAATTTTTGAAAAAGAAATCTATTTCCTCTCAATTTCTTCGAATAATTTGCATATTTCTTTAAATGAAATAGTTAAATTCTTAGCCAAATTCCAAAAAAAAAGTTTTTAAAACTATATATATATTTTATTTATAATTTCTCAAAATTTGGCTTAGTTTTTGAAAACGGTAGTTAAAAGTAGATAAGAAAACAAGAAATTTAGAGGTGGTTGGAAGCATAATTTTAAAAAACTAAAGACAAAAAATCAAAATATTACCGAATGAGGCTTAAAAGATGACGTTATTCATAGAGAACCACCTTAAAAAGTACAAAAACAAAATGGTGTTGAACTAACATTTAAAAACAATGATCAAAGTGTCAAAGGACAGAGGACATAAACTAAAATATACAAAGATTTGGAACAAAGAATTGTTGATTACCTCTAGAAGATTGAGATATTTGTGGAGGCAAATATATGTCTCTTCTATTGGCTTGTCCTTCTCTGTTTTGTCCAGGACCAGGATAACTTGACCTGAAATTAGTGGTTAATTAAAGAGAGAGATATAAAGAAGAAAGAATTTGTTTTTGTATAAATTTATGTTCAAAGTAAAAGGAAACATTAAATACCCCATTTGTTTGAGCAAATTATCCATAGGAATTTTCGAATGGGATTTCTTGTTTCCAAGGGAATTGGAAATTATGGTGATGGCGTAGAGGAGGAGGAGGTGGGGATGTTTATTTGAAGACCAAGCCAACTGAAAAGAAAAATTTTAATAAGTCAAAAACTTTATAGTTTTTGTTTTTTTCTTAAAAAAAATTTAAGGAATAGAAGAGAAGTGAAGTTTAAAATATGCTTTGTATGCATTCCATGGATTTGAATCTTTGAAACAGCTTTTACACTAAAGGAAAGTATTCTTTCTTTTCTTCCAACTTCCAAAGCATTTTGCAGCTGATATCTTTCTTCATAAGTTTATCATAATTATTAATTAGCATAGCGTTCTCCGTCCCTTTCATGATGGTACCTCTTTAGGTTCGTTAATCTTAGATCATATATTGCCTCGACACTTGATGGCTCCAATATTTTTCTCTAACTTGGTAACATCATCTTTACTTGTCTTAATTGGTTCAAAAGGTGAAGACCATCCACACAAACCAATATGAATCCTTAAAACAATGACAACGTCATTTATGTACCTCTTCTAAATGCGGAGCATTATAGTTGGATCTTAGTTGAATGCCCATTTGGGCTTCGTGGGTTATAAGAGACACACACTACAAAAATTTTCACCTTTCCCCACGCAAAAAAACGTCAGACAAAGTATTAAAAACGTCGGGATAGGTTATGCCAACGCATTTTTTTTGCATCGGCATAATCGTCGTCGTATCTATGTTGAGAGAAGTTCCTCTTGACGAAAACTATTTTCGTCGGTATAAATACCATTTTTGGCAACGCAATTGTTTGCGTCGACATATGTGTTTTCCCAACAAAATACAATTTATGTCGGGAAAAGCATAGTCCTAAACAACAAAATTTCAGTTCAATAGATAGATTTCTGTCAATGTTTATTTACATCGGCATAAGTTGTTTATAATTTTATATACTTTTTGTAAAAATTAGATAACCAATTTTTTTTATTTCATTAATACCTAATTATGCACAAACAAAAATTAATCTTCAAACAAATCAATTGGGATAAATATAACAAAAGTAAGCTTATATATTTAAAAATAAGACTAATATTCGATACACATGCTATAAAATTCCACGAACAAAAATTGTGCATACAATTAAATTTGAGCTTTTCTAACTTTTTACCAATCTCCTATACAAAAAAAAGTTTAATCTTCTCTAAGTCAAAGTACCTTAATCCAAAATAAATGAGATACTAAACCAAACTAAGTAATCATCTCACAAAATCTTCTCGCAATCTCCAAAAAATTATCTTTAAGAATTTATACGAACAACCTGAAATAGAAAAAACAAATATTATTAAGAATTTCTTAAAATCAACAAAGAAAAATGCACAAAAAGATCTTAACTATCACACAAAGACAAACAAAATATTAAAATGGTTATGAGGAATAAACCCTCTCTCAAGCTACAAACCTGTCATCATTAAAAAATGAATACCACAAACAACCATTTCTCTCTAAAAAGTGATTAAAATGGTTATAATTAAGACATGAACTCTCTCCCATGTTACGAGCATGTCGTAAATCTACTTAAACAAATAGATAAACACCCTTTAAATCTCCACAACTATCGGATCCCTACAAATAAGCCAAGAACTTGTTCTTTAAAGTACACAATTAGGCTTCAAGATAATCTAAAACACAATTACAACATATACATCCCCTTCCTTCCCAAGCTACGAACATGTCTTAGTTCCACCTAAATGCCATTTAAACTAAAAAGTGGCAACAAATGCATAGAAAGCATTGAAGTGAATTTCTTCCCCCTAAATCCACCTGAATTTCTTTCAAGGCTAAACCCGTCATTCGATAGTTCTAAAAGCATACAACTCAACTCTGGGATCCGTACAAATAAATCCAAGAACACAATTAAGCTTTTAGGTAATCTAAAAAATAATTACAACATATATATCCACAACTAACGGATCCCTCCAAATAAGCCAAGAAATTGTTCCTTTTAAGTCCACAATTAGGCTTCAAGATAATCTAAAACATAATTACAACATATATACATCCCCTCCCCTCCCAAGCTACGAACGTGTCCTAGTTCCACCTAAACGCCATTTAAACCACAAAGTAGCACAAATGCATAGAAAACGTCGAAGTGAATCTCTCCCCCCTAAATCCACCTAAATTTCTTTCCAGGCCAAACCTGTCATTCGATAGTCCTAAAAGCATATAACTCAACTCTCGGATCTCTATAAATAAATCCAAGAACAAAGCATCCCCCCCTCCACCCCCTCGCCGCTGCTTTGAATGTGTCCTAGTTCCACTTAAACGCCATTTAAACCACAAAGTGGCAACAAGTATACTAAAACACACATATTTAAAGTGACTACCATAACTACAGGATAACTACAAAGCAAACAAATGAAGTTCCTAAATCCACTAAAACGCTCCTATTTGAAGTGGCTACCATAACTAGTCACAAACAACTAAATTAAGTTCCTAAATCCACTAATCAAGACTTGAAAGTTGTCTTAACGTACGTAGTTGTTCGAAGGTCCATCGTCTGTAATTCAATAAATAAATTTTATTCTTTACATTCAATGGAAAATGAATAAAACAATATTGAATTTGCATCATACCGTACAAATTTATTTTGCACTTGAAGAAAGGATTTCGACTCACAATAATGATTGAAATTGAAACATTCTATACTCTTCTTGTTCTTTTCCATTTTTTCCTACACAAACTATAATTTATTAGTACAACCAATTTATATAAATAATAAGTACAACAAATACATAAAATTTGCCACTTCCATGAATTGTGCGACCCCATTGATGTACTCTCTTGAAAATCTATCTCTAAACTTAATCCAATCCTTATTCATAGTTGAACCAAATGAATAAAGTGTGAAATTTAACACTAGTAAAAAGTGTGAAATTTAGTTAATTAAACATCCTTAGTAATTCCATTTCAAAACTTAAAGCATATTATATCCATAAAAAGGAAAGATTAAACTTTAATATTAACAAATGAATCTCATATACAAAATCAAAATCAAAATACACAAATAATTCATCCTTCGTTATATCTATCCTTCATTATATCCATCCATACAAACCAAATATAGAATACTAATTTCATTCCTAAACAAATGAATATCCTAATTCCAATATGAAACAAATACATAAATCCAGAGGAAAAAAAAAAAAAAGAACAACTAAAAAGCTTATTTTAAATTGATTTATACATCAATTTTATTAAAAACAAAACTCCTGAAAAAGACCTACCATTGGTGAAAAAATACATAGATATGATGTAACTTCATCAAACTAAGAGTCAAATACAGCCTACGAGAGATTTAAAATTTTGTAAGTTTGAATTTAATCTATATTGGGTCTATCAAAATACTTTTATATATATCTACCCAAGTTTGAAGTAAGTTTTGATTCGGTCTTTTTATATAACTTCTATTTCTCTCTAATGAATTATGTCTCTTGAAGAAAATTTTAATATAATTTTTATTTGTCTCCAAATAATTTCCATTTGTCTCTCGTATATATCCTCACTAGAGTTTGAATTTAATTTTAATTTAATCTTCCAAATAATTTGTATATGTTCCCTCCATGAGACTTAAACTAGTTTTTAGAAATTTAGTTTTGTTTTGATAATTTTGGTAAGAATATGATAAAAGGGAAGTGATTATGAAGCAAAGGTCATATACTTTGAATAATGAATCAAAATTTGAATAAAGAAAATAGAGAAAAAAAGAAACAAAAAGTAACTACATAATTAACTAACTAGAGAAATCAAAACCCTCCTAACCTAACTACCTTGAAATGCAAAATCTAAAACCTATGCGCATGCAGAAGCTTTGAAGTCTTTGATGGAGACAAAGACGTAAGAATCAGGAGCAACCGACACAGCGGACGTGGGATCAACGAGCTTGGGCGACATGTCGGGAATGTCCAACGTTGGAGTAAGTTGAAGAGGACTTCCATTTAAAAGCATGACATCGCTTTGAATATTGCCGTCTTTGGGAGTTAAATGATACTCCTCTCTTGCCTTTAATTTGCTTCCTATGAAATTTGGATAAACATTTCTGTCGTTCACAATATTTACATCAAAAGTTGTCGAATTTGACATGTTGATTAGAACAACTGTAACACCTTCCTGAAAACAATTAAAAAATATATTAATAAAAACTTTTCTTTTTTATTATAAAAGAAATGTTGAGCTAATTACATTGTTTTTGGTGCAGTGCGAATAAACGCGAAGGTATGGGGAGCTGTCGTGGGATGCTAAGAGGACCTTCTTTCCCATTAATCTGTGCCATAACAGAGCACTGTTTCCATCCAAATAAAATTTAGTTACTGCATCAATCAATCATTTCTATCATTTTTGAAATTCTCATTAGATTTCTATAATTTTGAAACATTTATGATATAATATTCAGATTTTTTAAACAAATTGGAGGATTTAAGAAAAATGGTTAAGGGAAGGATTTGGGAAAATAGATTTGAAAGTGCTGTTGAAGAAAGCCAAAATTTAAAGGAGTGGATTTTGGGGTTTAACCAACAAACTCATTATTAAAACCCTAATTTAACTAACAAACATATGAATGGATTTAGGGTATAATTTTAAAAAATTCAACAAAAGGAGAATCCATTTTTAAAAAATAATAATAAATAGAATTACTGACCTATAATAATCAGGATTAGGGATAAAAGAAGTGGTATTAAGTAAAGCATAATTTCCACCAATCAAGGCTTGTCTACAATAAACCTGATGATTAAATGTGGCAGTCATCCCCAATTGATCCAAATACCTTAATCAATCAAAAAAATAAAAAAATAAAAAAATAAAAAACAATTAAATTAATTACTCCATAATAATTTGAATGATTAATTTCTCTAAAGTTAAAGAGTTAATTAGAAATTAAACCAGAATCCATTGGCAAAAGTATGAGAAACAGTTTTTCCACCACTGTTATAAGCACCACCAGATTCACCAACCCAAGGCTTAGACCATGGCCCAAAGCTCTGTGAAACTTCCATAGCTTCCTTAAAAGTTTGAGCAATTTGGTCCAAAACATAAGGGTCTTGAACCTTATTTATAAGAGTAGGATCAACACCTACATATATCATAATAATTTTATGTAATATTTGTTAATAAATTTATTCTTCAATTTATAAATTTGTATTTATTTACCTGCTCCAAGATTGTAAATATGGTGAGTGACTCCATCCACAACATTTGGGGCAGTGTTTTGAAGGAAAGTTGTGAACCATTCTTTGTCAAAGAAACCAGCTGGTCCAAGAATTTTGGGTCTGTTGTTGGGATCAGGATAAACTTCTTCAACTACTTTTCTCATTAGACTCACATCTTTACCATATTGATCTGGCTCAACCCTTGCCGACACTCCGCTTGCACAAAGCTCATTTCCTACATTACGGTAAATTTAATTATATATTAATTAGAATTAAAGGGTAAATAAAAAAAAATTCGTTCATATTAACTAAATATATGATATTTAGAATTAAAAAATATTTTGAAAAATGATTTTAGTGATGAGAAACAATTTTGAAAAGCTATTTCTCTTACTTAAAATGTTATATAATTATTTAGAATTATAATAATAAATTATTTTAGTTTTAAGAATATGTTTAAAGTAATTGTCTTAGTTATTCTAAATAAATATATGAGTTTAAAATTAAAAAAATTAGAAATTTTACATAATTATTTAAAATAATACTAATAAATTATTTGCGTTTTAAAAAATATGTTTAAAAGGTTTTTTAGGTAATTATCTTAATTATTTTAAATAAATATATAGTATTAAAAAATTTTAAAAATAATTTTAGAGAAGCTTTAATTTAAAATACCATATAATAATAATAATAAATTTTTTTTTTTGAGTTTTAAAAATATGTTTAAAAAGTCATTTAAGTAATTTACTTAATTTAAAACAATTACCCTTTTAAATATCATAAATTTATTTAAAATATTTTTTAAAAAACAATAATAAAAAATTACTTGAGTTTTAAGAATATGTTTATTGAACTAATTTTCTTAATTATTTTAAATAAATATATATAATTTTAGGGAGGAGAGATAATTTTAAAAAGCTATTATTTTTCTAATTTAAAAAGCCAAAATTAAAAAAGGTAAAATTTTGGGCAATACCCAGTTCATAAGAATCGATTTTGTATCCTTTAGAGGCAGTGTATCGAATGAAATCTCGAGCATTACGAGGATCCCAATCACCAACCCAGTTAATACTTCCATCATTTGCTGGTGTTTTACCCATCAGAGCATTCAAACCAAACGTTATCCGAGCTCTGCAACAACAAATTAAATCGACTTACTCTGTTTTTTATTCGACAAGAACACGACATATTTTTTCTTTTAAATGATGTTTTAGTTTATTACTCACGATGTTTTGTTGAATATCTCACTAAGATCATCCCATCTTTCCATAGTCAAACAACCTTTGCTAAACCCAAACAAACCATCACTCTGTTTCTTCATTTGAGGACACTTCTTCACTGAGCTTCCAACTCTGTAAATGATTTGATCTTGAAGTGATCCACCAACTCGGATTCTCAAAGGATTGAACTCTGAAAATTCAATCAAAATAAGTAAAAATGAAAACCAAAAAATGAAAATCTTAAACAGACAAAAACTAACCCTTGATTGCCTTGGACAAGATAACATTCTGAAGATCCTGTTAAAGCAAAAACAGAGCTTCCATGATCAGTAAATTACAGAAACAATGAGATGAAGAAGAAGAAGAGAAAGATACCAAATTGGGGATGCCAGCTTTTCGCCATGGGCATTGGCCATAATCGCATTTATTAGAAGGCCACCAATCCAAAGTAGCACAAATGAAATCGTTATCAGTTTCAGCAATGGTGGTCACTCCTTTCACTGAAACTTTAACGAATTCTGCTAAAATGGAAGATGAAAATGATAAGAAGCAAATGAAAAGGAGGAGCAAAGCTTTGGAAGCCATTGTTGCCATTATGAGTATGATGATGAGAGAATCTTTTAGACTGGTGAGAGTATTTATAGAAAAGGGAATAGGGTTAAACTTGGATTATTGTTGTAACAGAAATTATTCGATCAGATTTCAAATTTTGGTTACATTTTCAGATACGCAATGATCGATTTAATATTTTGAATTGATATCGTTTATGTTTTCAGGGAAAAAAATGGAATTGACTAGGATATATTTGAATTTCTTTGTTAAATGACTTTTTGTCAGTAAAAATAGCAAAATTTTAATATAGAGGCTAAATCGTTGCACATAAAACAAAATTTCTAAGTCTGAAATTATAATGTCCATTTATATATAGACGGATGAGATATGAATTTAGTTAACGAAAGATGATTTTGAACTTTCAATTTTCTTCCATTGAGGAATGTTCATGATGTTTTATATTTGATTTGTTTTTATGAAAAATATTTCTACAATCTTATATTTATTATAGTTAAAAATAAGTTTACTTTGAGAGTTAATAATAAATAACTTTAACTATAATTAAATAAGGATGACAAAAAGAATCAAGTTAAATAATTTCCAAATTAAAGTAAATAATTAAGTGCTTTGATAATTATTATTAAACATAAAATAATCGACTTCAAAGTTACAAATAAATATTGGTGCTAAAAAAAAGGGTAGTTCTTATAAATAGGAAAAAAAACTATTTACAATTTATATTAAAAAAAAAGATTCCAGGTTTTTTTCTTCAAATTACCAAAAATACCCTTCGTTTGCCATGCATTATCTTTGTTTTTTTTTTTTTTTTAATTTCAGGCATCACGTTTCTTTCTTTTCAATTTTAGCATCATCGATCTTCTTCCTCGCCGATCTTCCTCCTCGATTCATGATATTCTTCCTTATTATATAACGCCGTTCATAATTGAGACTTTCATTTCACTAGGATGACCATAGGGCGGTCTTTTGATTTGCATGGGTGAGGGTGGCCAGATCGTCGACTCAACAAACCTACCATTTTGGGGATTCGTCTGATTGGGGAGCTGGGAACTCAGCTATACAGGATGAAATTCACTCCTTACGATCTATTGTTCATTAGAGGGATCAATGGTACTTAAGGAGTCAGATGTAACTACAGATGAAAAACGGTAATTTGGTCCAGTTGTACTTACGAGCGATTTGTGAAGGGTCATCGTACTGTTGATTGGTTATATCCAATGGACATAGAAATATATTAGTGCGAAGAGTGCAACTGTCGGTTTTTAGTGGAATGTCCGACAGTTAACAGATTGTGGATAATGTGATTAAAGAGTTTAGTCAGTTATTCACGTACCGTTAGAGCTTCAAGCTACAGGTCCATAAGGTCCCCTTGGTAGCTCAATGGATTCTAGTTGAGAATAAGTTTTTGGGTTAGCTTGAAATGTTCAAATTAACAAAAGGAAATTTGATTATGTATGATATAATTGATATAATGTATTTGATACATTTGATTGGGGGAAATAACATTTGAATATGATTCAAATATGATTTCTATGAATTAGATTTGAATTTAATATAAATATGATTTATATTAAATGTCATAAAAAAGAGAAAAAGAACTATGATTTATGTATTGTATATGATGAAATATTAAAACTTTAGGTTATAAATATAATATGATAAGTTAGTTATTGTATTTATTTATAATTTATTAATTATATGATAATTAAATTCTTTTTTCTCAATAACCACCCTTAGTGGGTGGTTATACGGTTTTATGACAAATGAGTGGAATAGAGATGAAAAATTATTTTTCTAGTCATTCTACGACACGCGGCTCAGATATTATTAACTATCGAGTGACTACTAGTGACGTAAATTAGTGAACGCAATTTTATATGATGCATGTCTTAAGTTATGCATTGGTGGTCATGCGTTGAAATAGAATGTATGCGTTGAACTCATATGCAATGACCATGCATTCCTATCACAAGTTTTCTTGCGCTCTCGCCAAGTATAATGAGAACGCAAGTTTCTTGGGTGATCCGAGGTCGAACTCAGGGACTTGTAGCTAAATGGTATGCGATGAATAAATAAAAGAATGATGAGGGTAATAAACTATGCACTACTCCTACTCCTAACTAACAGATTAAGCGGTGGAAGTATGAATGAGAGGTAGAGACACGGAAACTGTTAACGCGTAGTAAATGTACGGAAAAATAGATGAAAAAGTGAGGATGTCTTCACTGCAACACTAAGCTTGACCGCAAGGGCAACCCCAACAAACGCAAGTTATGCGATCATGCTATACACACTTGGCGTAGATGCATGCGATGTATATACGATAGTGTTGAGAAGCCTATTTCTAAGCCTCTATATGACCGCATACCACCATAACCTAGTTAAAGGGTGCATGCGCTGTGTAGTAGCAAACGGAGCTTATTTCTAAGTTCCCCATTCTTGCTTATGTGATCCAATCAGCTCTCCCGAGACTTAGATTTGATTTTTAGACTACTTTCCTAAGTATGTCTAAATGATGAATGATGCACTCATAAGACAAGGTAATCGCATAAATCTGGTTGACGTAAGATTCTTCCTATTTCTAGTGAACACTTGTTTACATTGTATAATGCGACCAACCATTTACCCTCTCGGGCAGTTAGTTGTTGTTGATTTTACTCATAGATAAGCATTGCATCCTCTTATAGACAAACGTTGCTAGAGCTTCACACTAAGCAAATAAGGTTTTCTCACAACACTCACACAACGCACACCTCCCGGTGGTTTGCTACATGCTTCATGTTCCTATGTCGCATGATTAAGTATGTGATACTCTAGCAATCTCACTTAGTGATGCAATGAAGTAAAGGATGCTAAGTAAATGAAGATGGAGATGGAATCGAAGGAAAATATAGAAATGCATGATCACAAAATGTATTAATTCCTTAAGCCAAAATGTAATACAATATGAGGAAAGAAGAGAAATAGAGGGCCAGCTGAAAGCAATATCTTGCTTCCAGTAGATGTGTGTCAAGGCTGCCAGTGGTGCCATGGATGGGTGATGGAGTAGACTCTCTCGAGCTCTAACTCTGGCGAAGGCTCCGGTCGTCACTCGGAATGATTGAAGGGGATGAAGAACTCTCAAGTTATCTTCTCACGCTTAGGTCTGGATCACAAGGATCCGCCCTAAAGTAGGGAGCCTCAGGAAAAAAACCTTAGATGATCTGAAATTCTGCTCAATGGCTTTTATTTATAAAGCTTGATCGCCAATAGCATTTATGGACTTGCTCTGAATCTGACATTCACAGCACGATGGTCATTTTCTGGATCTCTGCTGCTAACGATGTGGTAGGTGAAATGTCAACATCATCTTTTAATACTCCCGAGATATGAGTTCATGTTTGCATTCCATCAACCTTGTAGTCATCTCTCTATTATGGTCATTATTCTATAGCTGCAATCTCTTTGCAATGACCGCATTCGCTTGATGGCCGCAACTTCTATGCGCTGGACGCATGCGGTTAATGATTGCAACATCCATGAGATGGAGGCATGCAGTAGATGGGCACAACATCCATGCGTCGAGTGTATGCGATCGTCTTTGCGATAACCTAGCTTTTGTGCATGCGATCGCTTCCTACGGTTGCTACAACAATAAAAATTGAATGCATAATAACGCATAATAGTGGGTTAGCTAAGATTCTTAATGCCAATCGACGCAAACTCATTTTCTTATGAATTCCTAACATATTCGCCACATATTTTACTTAACAGCCCTCATAATTCTAAATAAAAAGCCTATAATGACATGCATTTCTGCTCGTCATCAACTATAAAATAGCATCGAGTTTACTATACGATAGTGCTCTTAACTAAATGATCGAGCATCAAGTCTATTCGATAGACTTCCATCTTCTATATGATAGTGTTTCCCTTTACTCGATCGTATACCTCCTTCCCTCTATCCAAAATAAACCAGAACCCATCACTCCTGGATTCTCACACCGAGAATACCAAAGTAATCTAGTGGCTGTGTCTAAATCTGTTCGATGATCGAGTTGTTACTTGTTGCTGTTCGAGGGAGTTCGAGTTGCTCGTTGCATTTGAGTTTGATCGAGGGATATTCTTGAAGAAGTGTTCTTCAAAGGTATTGTCTCTCTAACCTTTGTATTTATTTCAAGAAGTATGCTGTAATTTATGATTTAATACATAATTTATTTAGTATGATTGTGAATATATGTGTTCTTTCACAATGGAGATTGGACGATCTGCTTCTGCTCATAGGTTCTCTATATTTAGAGATCCTTCAGATTCTGTCTGGATTATTAACTCTGAGGCCATTAACCATGTTTGTTCTTCATTTTAGGGAATTAATTCCTGGAGGCAGCTTGGTGCTGGTAAGACGATGCGAGTTGGAACCAGGCACGTCATTTTAGCTGTGGCAGTGGGAGGTCTCCAATTGACTTTACAGAAAAAATTTCTCATTTTGAATGATGTATTTATTGTTCCTAATTTAAAAAGGAACTTAGTGTCTGTAAAGTGTTTTTTAGAATGTAAATATCAACTTCATTTTTCTTATAATAAAATGTTTATTACTAAGAATATTGTTGATATATGTTCTGCTCAACTTAAAAATAATTTATATATGCTAACGCCATTAGCAAAAAATGCCCTCCCAAACATAAAGATGTTTAAAACTGTTGAAACTCAAAATAAACGACTTATAATTTCTCCTAAGGAAAATGCCCAACTTTAGCACCTAAGATTGCGACAAGCTTAATAGGATTGAGAGGTTGGTAAAGAATGGACTTCTAAGAGAGTTAGAAGAAAATTATTTACCTGTGTGTGAGTCATGCCTTGAAGGCAAAATAACTAAAAGGCCTTTTACTGGAAAAGGTCGTAGGGCCAAAGAACCTTTAGAGCTAGTACATTCAAACCTTTGTGGTCCGATGAATGTAAGAGCCAGGTGAGGTTATGAATATTTCATCACTTTCACTAATCATTATTCGAGGTATGGGTACGTTTATTTAATGCAACAAAAGTCTGAGTCCTTTGAAAAGTTCAAAGAATTCAAGGCTGAAGTTGGAAACGCATTAAATAGAACAATTAAAACACTTTGATCTGATCGAGGTGGAGAGTTTTTGGATTCATCTTTCTAGAACTATTTGATATAACATGTAATAGTTTCCCAACTCTCAGCACTTGATACACCTCAGCAAAATGATGTATCAAATAGGAGAAATCAAACCTTGTTGGACATGGTTTGGTTTATGATGTACGCTTTCTTACCTGACTCGTTTTGGGGTTATGCAGTAGAGACTGTAGCTTATATCCTAAATTGCGTTCTTTCTAAGAGTGTTGCCAAAATACCTCTGGAGTTTATGGAATGGTCGTAAAGCTAGTTTACGTCATTTCAGAGTCTGGGGTTGCCCAACACATGTGCTTGAGGCCAACCCTAAGAAACTAAAACCACGTTCAAGGTTATGATTATTTGTAGGCTATCCCAAGGGATTGAGAGGTGCTTATTTCTATGATCTTAAAGAAAACAAAGTATTTCTATCGACAAATGCTATTTTTCTTGAGGAGAACCACATAAAGGAGCACAAACCCAGAAGTAAAATTGTGTTGAATGAACTTTCCAAAAAAACTACTAAATCTTCAACAAGAGTTGTTGAAGAGCCTGGTACCTCAACAAGAGTTGTTGAAGTAGGTTCATCTAGTAGGTCAAATCCACCTCAAGTGTTTACGGAATCTCGACATAGTGAGAGGGTTGCGAATTGACCTATTTGCTAGATGGGTTTAACTGAAATCCTAGCTATAGTAGCTGATGGAGAGGTTGAGGATTTATTGTCTTATAAGAAGGCAATGGAGGATGTTTACAGAGATGAATGGATCAAAACCATGGATCTCGAAATGGAGTCTATGTACTTCAATTCTATTTGGGATCTTGTAGATCAACCTGATGGGGTTAAATCTATAAGTTGTAAATGGATCTATAAGAGAAAACGGGGTGCTGATGGGAAGGTGCAAACCTTCAAGGCTAGCCTGGTGGCAATGGGTTATACCCAAGTAGAGGGAGTTGACTATGAGGAGACTTTCTCGCTTGTTGCCATGCGAAGTCTATCCAGATCCTCCTATCCATTGCCTCATATTATGACTATGAGATGTGGCAAATGGATGTCAAGACTACTTTTCTGAATGACAATATTGAGGAGACCATTTATATGGTGCAACCCGAGGGATTGATAGTCCAAAGTTGAGAGCAAAAGGTTTGCAAGCTTAATTGGTCTATTTATAGACTGAAACAGACATACCGATCTTGGAATCATAAGGTTTGATACTGCGATAAAATCTTATGGCTTTGATTAGAATGTTAATGAGCCTTGTATATACAAGAAGATCATCAACTGTTCAATAGTTTTTCTAGTGTTGTATGTAGATGATATCGTACTCATTAGAAATGATGTAGGTTTACTGACTACAGTTAAGAACTAGCTAGTGACTCAATTCTAAATGAAAGATTTGAGAGAGGCCCAGTTTGTTCTTCGTATTCAGATCTTTCAAGATAGAAAGAACAAAATGCTAGCACTGTCTCAGGCGTCGTATATTGACAAAGTGCTTGTCAAGTATTCGATGCAGAACTCCAAGAGGGGCCTATTGCCTTTCAGGCACAGAGTTACTTTATCTAAGAAATAGTGTCCTAAGATACCTCAAGAGGTTGAGGATATGAGACGGGTCCTCTATGAAGGAAATCGGAAGCGATGATTTCCATGAGCAGTGAAATAAGACTATTCCAAATTACAATCATGAATTAACAAATCATTTACAGTCGACTTCAAAACAAACGGTTATACAATTATACAGAGAAATTACAGCATGAACAATACAGAAGAACAGAGATCAAACTCTATACGAACATCGGCAGAATCTTCTCCATGCTTTGATGCGTACTCTGATCAAACAACAACAACCACGAGCGCTCGATCTATATGACCACAACACAGCACGAACACTTCGCACTCATCCTCAACGATATCCTTGGTCACAATCTCCTTCGCAACACGAATGGCCTCCACAGCACCACGAACGACCTCCAAAAAACCTCGACGGTGTCGAGTTGAGTCTGACACCACCAACAAGACGACCTTGGTATTCTCGGTGTGAGAATCCAGAGGGTGGGCTTTGTTCAGACTTGGTGTGAGGCAGACGAATGGAGGAAACAACAATCGTGTACATGACTGGGCAAGTGGGAGAATTCGGAGACCTATCGTATAGGTCGATGCCCAATCGTTTAGATAAAGCTATGTAATCGTCTAGCAAAAGTTATGCGATCATTTAGCTCTATCGTTTAGATTGGTCTATCGCTTACAGACTCTACACGATCGTTTACCTTGGGCCAACGATTGTTTAGTAAACACTACACGATCGTTTAGCTCGCACCTACACGATCGTTTAGATCGCCCAACCATCATTTAGTAAATCTGTATTTACTTGACGACTTTGTGAGTTTCTTTTTCGCTGAAAGAAAACTCAAAACCTTTTCAAATGTTTTGTAACAAAAAAAACTCTTTTTGAAAATAGGAAACTACTTTTCTTTTAAACTCACGATTACCATGATCCAATAATCACCCACTACTTTGGTTATTTAAAAGAAAATGTATTAATTATCTAATAATTAACATTATTATAAACATAAATGATAACCAACTTATCTAACCTATAGTTTTAATATTTCATCTCATGAAACATATAAACCATAGTTCTTTTTCTATTCCATGGTACTTAATGTAAATCTCATTTACATCAATCCTCCACTAGATGTATCTTATAAATCATATCGATTATATCATATATAATCAAAATACCTCTTGTCAATTTGAACATTTCAAATCAACACCAAGAACTGATCCTCAACATGAATCTAAGCTACCAAGGGGACCTCATGGACCTGTAGGTTCGAAGCTCCAACGGTACGTGAATAACTGACTAAACTTATTAATCACGGGATCCACCATCCGTTAACTGCTAGGCACTCCACTAAAGACCGACAGCTGAACTCTCCTCACTACAAATATATTATGTGTCCATCTTAACCAATCAGCGATGCGATAACCCTTCACAAATCGCTTGTAAGTACAGCTGGGCCAATAACCGTTATGCCCCTGTAGTTAAATCTATCTCCTTAAGTACCACCGATCCCTCTAATAAACATAAATCATAGTCCTACTATGACTGAGTCTTCTCTTCTAAAGAGAGGTTGTGGCCACTATGTTCAAACCCCGGAATCAGCTCTTAAGGGAGCAATCTTTCTACTTATCCCTGCATTGGAAAAAAAGTGAATTCCATCTTGTGGATTGAGTTCCCAGCTCCCAGATCAGACAAGTTCCCAAAAAGGTAGGCATGTTGAGTTGGCAATCTGGCCACTCTTACCCATACTAATCAAAGCACCACTCTCAAAGGCAGGAGTTCACAAAACACTCAGGATTAAGGTCGTGTCATCTATGGTCGTTGAGATGTAAGTCTCTAGTATCAACGACGTTATATACAGAGTCTAGTCATCTCATGGTCTAGTCTTGTATAAACTCTTTGTATAGGCACCCCCGCTCCACGTCTCTACATGAATGGTCAGGATCAACCATCTGTAGTAGTTTACAACACTCACAAACCTCTATAAAGTGGATCGTATTCGTAGTGTCGCCAGGATCAGGTATCCCACCTTAATCCTTATACTACAGACCGATTTAGGTTATTACTTAAGGCATGATCCACTTATATATCACATATACATGCTTAAGTTCACATAAGATCACCAAGGAGCTTTGTTTATTGGATATGAGTAAATGTTAGAATTAAATAACACTTATTTTATTCATTTAACGATGTTTATCTTTACAAAACAACGAAACTCCGGGAGAATTAGGACACCAATCCCAACAATCTCCCACTTGTCCTAATGACTCGGGAGACTAATGTACAATACACTATAAAAATGTACAATATACAATAAACTAGGGCATACCCCAATATCATCTCCCACTTGCCCTAGACAAGAGGTCGTATGTCCGCAGACCCGGACTCTCTAGGTGACCTTTGACACTTTAGCTGAGGGCCTTTGTAAAAGGATCAGCAACGTTGTGCTCTGATGCGATCTGCTCGACTATCACATCACTGCGACACACAATCTCCCTGATCATGTGATATTTCCGTTCTATGTGCTTACCTCGACGATGACTCCGAGGCTCCTTCGAATTTGCCACATCCCCACTGCTATTACAATAAGAGTGATAGGCAAATTTCATATGAACAAACTTCCGAATCTGTAAGGAACTTCTCAGCCAATAGCTCTTTTAGCTGCTTCACAATCCGCTAGTTATTCTGCTTCCATAGTGGGAGTCCGCGATGCATGCCTTGCTTGAGCTTCGCTAAGCTATAGCTCCTTCATTCAGAGTAAACACTGACCCCGATGTCGATTTGCGAGAATCTCGATTGGTCTGAAAGTCAGAGTCCATGTATTCTATAAATCAGATTCTTATCTCCATAACAAGAATGTAGTCCCTCGTTCCAAAGATATTTGAGAATCGTTGACGCCGTCCAGTGATCAAATCCTAGATTGGCTGATACCAATGATAATCCTACTGCAATAGTAAATGTCGGGTATGTACACAACATTACATACATAAGCTCCTACAGCAGAAGCATAGGGAATCCGTTTCATCTCCTAAACCTCTTGAGGTCTTTGTACATTGATCCTTAGATAAAATGATTCTATGCCTGAAAGGTAATGAACCCCTTTGGAACTTGCATCTTGTACCTGATCAACATTTGATCAATGTACGATGCCTGAGATAGGGCTAACCGTTTGTTTTTCGATCCCGAATGATCTGGATCCCGAGAACATACTGTGCCTCACCCAAATATTTCATTTGGAACTGGGCAGCTAACCAACTTTTAATGTCAGCCAGATATCCTATATCATTCCCAATGAGTACGATATCATCCACATACAGTACCAAGAAAGCTACTGAGATGTTGATGATCTTCTTGTAAACACAAGGCTCATCAACATTTTGGTCAAAGCCAAACGACTTAACAGTAATGTCAAATCAGATGTTCCAAGATCGAGATACTTGTTTCAGCCCATGAATGGACCTATTAAGCTTGCAAACTCTTTGCTCTTGATCTGGAACTATGAACCCCTCTGATTGAGTCATATAGATGGTCTCCTCAAGATTACCATTAAGAAAGGTAGCCTTGACGTTTATTTTCCATATTTCATAATCATAAAATGTGGCTATGGACAGGAGAATCTAGATAGACTTAAGCATGACAACAGGTGAGAAAGTTTCCTCATAGTCAACTCCCTCAATCTGGGTATAACCCTTTACCAGGAGTCTAGCCTTAAAGGTTTGCACCTTTCCATCTATACCTCTCTTTCACTTATAGATCCCCTTGCACCCAATAGATTTGACCCCATCAGGTGAATCAACAAGCTCCCATACGTTATTGAAGTAGATAGACTCCATTTCCTGGTTCATGGCCTTAACTCATTCATCTTTGTCAACATCCTCCATTTCTTTCTAAAAAGACAATGGATCCTCAACTCCATCATTCGTAATGACATTTTGGGCTTCAATCAAACCCATGTAGCGATCTGGTGGGTTCATAACCCTCCCACTACATCGAAGCAGTCTCAATTCTTAAGCTGGTTGACGTTCCGACCTCAACAACTTTTGTTGATCTGTCGGCTTGTTCAACAACTCTTGTTGAACCCTCAGCAGTCTCAGTGTCACTAGAGATCTCACGTAAAATGAGCTTACTTCGTGGCTTATGATCTCTCATGTGATCTTCTTCCAAGAAGATAGCATTAATGGAAACAAACACCTTGTTCTCACTTGGATCATAGAAGTATCCTCCTCTCGTTTCCTTGGAGTAACCCACAAAGAGGCAAACCTTCGAACGCGGTTCTAACTTCTTTGGGTTAGTCACTAGCACATGTGTCGGAAAGCCCCAAATCTTAAAGCGGCATAAACTACCTTTACGACCTCTCCATATCTCAAAAGGTGTTTTAGAAACACTTTTCGAAGGAACGGTGTTCAAGATATAACATGCAGTCTACACTGCATAAGCCCAAAACGAGTTTGAAAGATGAGCATAACTCATCATAGACCGAACCATGTCCAACAAGGTTCTGTTTCTCCTTTTTGATACACCATTCTACTGAGGTGTACCAGGGGCCGAGAGTTGAGACGCAATCCCATGTTCTATCACATAGTTCTGGAATTAGAGGTCCATATACTCTCTACCACGATCAGATCGTAGTGTTTTTATCTTATTGCCTAACAAGTTTTCAACTTTAGCCTTATACTCCTTGAACTTGTCAAGGGCTTCAGACTTACGTTGCATTAGGAAGAGATACCCAAACTTTGAATAATCATCTATAAAAGAGATGAAATATTCATACCCACCTCGAGCTCTAACATTTATCGAACCACAGAGGTTTGAATGTACAAGCTCCAAGGCTTCCCTGGCTCTATAACCTTTTTCAGTAAAAGGTCGTTTGGTCATCTTGCCTTCAAGGCATGATTCACATACCGGCAAGGAGTTTTCTTTTAAACTCTTTAGAAGTCTAATTTTCACCAACTTCTCAATCCTATTAAGGTTGATGTGACCTAACCTAAGATGCCAAAGATGGGTGTTCTCCTTTGGAGAAACCTTTGCTCTTTTAGCTGTTGTTTCCGTACTAAACATTTTAGTGTTAAACAAGGATTTTATGACTAACGGCCTAAATTTATTTTCCATTGAACCAGAACCAATCTCAATTCCATTTTTTTTTTTTTAAAATAAACACTTTATTTTCAAAAAATGAGACGGTATAGCCTTGTTGAATGAGATAAGAAACCGAGATTATGTTCCACTTAATATGAGGAACTACAAAAACATTATCCAGTAACAGATAACGTTTCTTGTCAACAAATAACTTCAGCCTGCCTACAGCAACAGCTGAAACAACCTCACCATTACTGACTCGAAGAGTCATCTCTCCTTGTGGCAACATTTGCCAGGAACTAAATCCTTGGTAAAAAGACCTGACATGATTGGTAGCAGCTGAATCAAGGATCCAAGCAGGATCATCATTCTCTACCAGACGTGTCTCCAAGACAATAAATCATATTTACTGTCTTATCTCCTCTTTTGGAGAGTAGTGGGACGGAGGTCGTTTGCCACAAAATTCGTTTCACACGATTCTTTCCATGTAAATAATCGATTATTTTTAAAAGCTTTAAACGGAAATACTAACGAGTTGCTGAAAAGAAAAAACACATTGACCTATGTTAGGTTTTAAGCAAATACCCGTTGTAAAACTAAACAACATCCAATAAGGTTTTAGAAAAACTAACATGAATTCCGTGTGACATCTAGTTTCGCAATGACGCTTCAAAGGTTTAGGGAAAAAGCCGCCTAAGGGAGGTCAGTTATCCCTCCTCTGAATTGAGAAGATCTCAACCAGTTATTAATATTAGAATAACTCTTGTTCCTATAACGACTAGCCATCATTGATTTGGCCCAGAGATCATTAACTTACTTAACAATATCCCGTAAGTGTGACCCGCCATTTTAAGCCCTAGAGGTCTGTCCCAAAAGGCCAATTCAAAGGGAAAAAATCAGATTGGGGCAAAACCTAAAGCGACCCTATCCATTTCTAGAGTTCACCTTGATATTGACCAACTGCACAAAACCCTTCTTAAGGGGGCCGCTACCAGGGCGACACGAGGGCGTACTGAATGATCTCACGGTGTAAACCAATGACAGAGACCATAGGACATGTTGACACACACCCTTCACCCACTTACTATAAATACTCTCTCCATCCACCTTGATATTTACTCATGCAAACACCATCCTAAGGGGGATGCATCCTGGGGCATTTTGAGGCCAAGCATGAATCTCACGATGTGAACATACAGGGAGAAACGTGAGTGGAATCATAGACATATCTGATACGCCTCCTCCTCCCACTGAGTATTTTATAACCTAAGGTTTAGTTTACTTAGAAAAAACATGGCTAAGTATTTTAACTAAGTGACTTTTAGGTTTTTCTAAGAGTAACTTTTACCTTGGATAGTTGAACAACTTTTGATCATCATCCATTAAACTCTTTAATGGAGTCTTTGACCAAAACGTCGCATGCTTCTTGAAAATCTATCTAATTCACCTTTTCAGGTAGGTTCCCAGGTAAGGGTGTTACGTTTCTGTCAACTTAAGAACCCCAGCCTAACCAGAACCCGCCTTAGACAAAAGGTCCCTTTAGATAGGTTTACAACAAATTTAATCTTTTATTTCAACCAATATAATCCTATTAAACCAATTTGTAAATATTAATCTAGGTTACTAAAATTTTTAGAACCACTTGAACTTAGGTCTATCTCAATCCAATTTTAAAACCCTTCTAAAAAAACATGAGTTCACCCTAAGTCTGCATGCAACTCTGAATTATTGATTTTAGGTCTAATTCTCTTTATAACACTTATAAACAGAAACAACCACAATGAAAAGCTAACACATGCAAGGCATTCATAACGATTATAAACAACCTAAATGTCATGCTCAATGCATTGTCCATTCATTGCTACTTCTTTTATATAACACTTATACAAAACAGCAAGAAAACAAGAAAAACATGCTTCCATTCACCCTTAGACTATAACAATTATAATAAAAGGATGATGCATGATTATGCTCAATGCATGCAAAATATAACTCTTATATTTCATGATGCATGCGCATGCCTTCAAGTAATTTCTTCATGCAATATTATAACATTTATAATACATGATGCATGAGTAATTGCACAACTTAAGGTGGGTTTTGAACTATATGACAAACACTTTGACATATAAGAACCATACATCACATGTATAAGCAATAAGAGTTGATGAACCGAGTAAAATTGCCTTAAAACACAAAAGAAAAGCTAACTATTACAAAGACAAGGAGTCTCCGGTACAAACAGGTGAACCAGGTCTTGAATCGTTGGGCAAAACATCGCTTCTCCAACCATCCATCGTGTACTAAGCACCCCGCGATCATCTACAAAATAAAACAAACTCTTTGCTCTATTGCTTACCAGCACTCCCAAAGTTAAACGATCGTTTAGCTTTTACTATAGGATTGTCTAGAAAAATCCAAACGATCGTTTAGCTATTGCAACACGATTGTGTACCTTTACTAAGTGATGAAGCCTAAAGTACACGATCGTTTAGTGTGCTCTGCACGATGCCTGCCTTCCGTGATCGTCTAAGCGACTACGATGCCACGAAGCACCATCGCCTAAGCGATCGCATAGCTAGCGCCTCTGTATCACATACGCGCGATCGCATAGGTAGTAACTAAGCGATGAAGCTTGCTAACTACGCGATCGTCTAGCGCACGCTTGATGCTTGGTTTTATTGAGGTGTGGAAAATATGGATGATATGTGTGATGGATAGTGTTATGCACTAAAGTTTCCCCAGAGGAATCCAAGTGTAAATTCCTCTGAGTTTCCTGGTAAGTCCAGGGTCGAACACAGGGACTTGTGAAAATAGTTGCGTTGGAGATTTTTATGAAAACTTGTGGTAACCAGTTGAATAAATAAGTGTTGGGTTGTTGTTGTTGATGAAAATAATAATAAATGCGGCAGATTTTGAAAAGAGTTGGCAAACGGGAAATACGATGAATATACGGTGAACGGGTTGAGAAGGGTTTCGACTAACACTCCCTAGGTTGCGTTCATGCTTTGCGATTGTGCAACATGAATACAATAGTAAACCACCTATTGGTGTGATTGCCACGGCTTCTAAGGCTAGAACGCATGCGATAAATATGTGATAAGTCTACAGGGTTTACAAATAAACCTCTATCTCTATTTATGCGATGACAACATGACATTCACACAAATATGCGACCACATTGTATCACTTCTATTCCAAAGATGCATGCGATGCAAGTTGACACACAGAGCTTATCTCTAAGTTCCTATCTCTTGTTTATGCAGGTCTAATCTTGCTATTTCAAGTTAGATTCTAACCTAGCTCTCTCGAGACATTAGGTTCCTTCTTTAGATTCTCTCTCGAGTAACTCTAAAGAGGCATTTTGCACAACATAAAACAAGACAATCGCAAGCAATGAACTTCCTAGATCATGTTAGCTTAGTTCTTCTCAACCCATTCAACTAGTTTAGCTACTCATGCGTATTAAGAGAGTGAGCAGATGTAGACATAGAACTTCCATTGAATAGATAAAAGATGAAGTACGGAATAACAATGCAAGTATTGTAAAGAGCCTAGAGTAATCTCTTGCCACCAGGCATTACACTGTTCTATGCGTGCTCTAAAGATATTCTCGCTTTTACGAGAGTCAACCCGCTCTCTACTCTTACGTCCCAAGGTTCTCTCTCGAGCTGCCTTGGATGATCTCCGACGTCACCACTCTTCTCTAGCTCTTCCGTAAAATAGAAAAGAAAACTATGAACAGAGGTATGAACTTGTAATGGTGATGAGGTAATCGACTGCTTAACACCTTCTCTGAAGAATGCACTTGGTATTTATAGGGCATCAAAGGTGAAATGCGGCTTCTCTCTCCTGGTTGTACAGATGGCATAGCTTTAATTTCTGTCTGATGCGCCAGATAATTGTCACCGATAAAGCTGAATGTACTTTGTGACCGTTATCGGCTGTCAACTTAATTTGGATCCGACTGCTGTCAGCTTTCTGTCCTATCGATCTTAATTGTCCTTTCGTCCGGATGCGCCTACCTTGTTGTGGTGATTCTTCTTGGGTGGATGTTTTCGAGCACGATCAACGCAAAGTCTTGCGGTGAAGTTACACTCGACCAATGTATTCTTATGATCACATCCCTTGCATTGTGTTAACGCATTATTCTGCACAAAAATATAAAAGATCAACTGCTCTAATGCGTTGAATGCATGCAACCGCTATATTATAGAATTTATGCTTAATGGACGCAATTTAAAATATTCTATCAATGCAATCCAACATTGTTTAAGAACTTAGCACTATGATAATGTGTAATTTTGCCCGTTATCAGCGCCTTCTACTAAACGATGAGCATCACATGCTCCCACTACGATCGCCTACGCGATCGCACAACCAATGCCACGCGATATGGTAAACGATTTACCCCATCGCTTAACATTAGCTAAACGATCGATTAGAAAATACTATATGATCGTCTAGAAAAAAAAATATAAACGATCGCTTAGTAAAATCCCTACGATCGTTTACCTGAGGCTACGCGATCCGACCAACACTTGATCTTCTTCTTCGTTGAGAAATGCATCGCCATGCGCCGAAGCTTCATCACGAACGACTCGATGAACTCAAACTTTTTGAATTACAGGCTCGATTGCAAAGTTAATTTCATCCAAAAAAACAAAAGGGCCCTTATAATTCACTTTGTAATACCGAAAGCTTTAACAAAAAAGCAATCAAACCCGAAATGTTCATCAAAATCATCCACAAATGCAGAAAATGGTTAACCACAAATGTAGAAACACACCGCAACTGTAAAAAGCATTCGATTCAAATCTGTATGTGGAATATCAGAGAATCCTGCTCTGATACCAATTGAAGGAAATCGGAAGCGATGATTTCCATGAGCAGCGAAACAAGATTATTCCAAATTACAATATGAATTAACAAATCATTTACAGTCGACTTCAAAACAAATGGTTATACAAATATCGGCATGAACAATACAGAAGAACAGAGATCAAACTCTATACGAATATCGGCAGAAGCGTCTCCACGCTCCGATGCGCACTCTAATCGAACAACACCAACCACGAGCGCTCGATCTACACGACCGCAACACTGCACGAACACCGCACGAACACTTCGCGCTCGTCCTCAACGATCTTCCTCGGTCACAATCTCTTCCGTAACACAAAATGGCCTCCACAGCACCACGAACTCCTCTAGAAAATCTCGACGGTGTCGGTTGATGTCTGACACCACCAACAAGCGACCTTGTATTCTCGTGTGAGAATCAGAGGTGGGCTTTGTTCAGACCTGGTTGAGGCAATACGAACGGAGGAAACAACGATCGCGTACACGACTGGACAAGTGGGAGAATCGGGAGATCTATCGTTTTAGATCGGACTGTCGCGTACAGACTCTACACCGCGATCGTTTACCTTGGGCCAGCGATCGTCTAGCAAAGCTATGCGATTGTTTAATAAACACTGGCGATCGTTTAGCTCAACCTACTATGATCATATTCGCTCGCCCAGCTGTCCGTTTAGTAAATCTGTATTTACTTGACGACTTCGTGAGTTTCTTTTCGCCGAGAGAAAAACTTAAAACATTTTCAAATGTTTTGTAACAAAATAAAACTCTTTTGAAAATAGGAAACTACTTTCCTTTTAAACCACAAGTTACCATGATTCAATAACACACCCATTACTTTTGGTTATTTAAGAGAAAAGGTTTTAATTATCTAATAATTAATATTATTATAAACATAAATGATAACGAACTATCATTACTATATTTATAACCTACTTAATTTTTAATATTTCATCTCATGAAACATATAAACCATAGGTCTTTTTCTATTCCATGGTACTTAATGTAAATCTCATTTACATCAATCATCCACTAGATGTATTTTATACATCATACCGATTATATCATATATAATCAAAATACCTCTTGTTAATTTGAACATTTCAAATCAACACCAATAACTGATCCTCAACATGAATCCAAGCTACCAAGAGGATCTCATGGACCTGTAGATCCAAAGCTCCAACGGTACGTGAATAGCTAACTAAACTCTTTAGTCACGGGATCTACCATCCGTTAACTGCTAGGCACTCTACTAAAGACCGACAGTTGAACTCTCCTCACTACAGATATATTATGTGTCCATTTTAACCAATCAACAGTACGATAACCCTTCACAGATCGCTCGTAAGTACAGCTGGGCCAATAACTGTTATGTCCCTGTAGTTACCTCTGTCTTTTTAAGTACCATTGATCCCTCTAATGAACGTATTTCATAGTCCTATTATGCCTATGTCTTCTCTACCAAATAAAAGTTGTGGCCATTATGTTCAAGCCCCGGAATCAGCTCTTAAGAGAGAAATCTCTCTAGTTATCCCTGCATCGGGAAAGAAGTAAATTCCATCTTGTGGATTGAGTTCCCAGCTCTCAGATCAGACAAATCTAAAAAAAGGTAGGCATGTTGAGTTAGCAATCTAACCACTCTCACCTATACTAATCAAAGGACCGTCCTCAAAGGCAAGAGTTCACAAAACACTCAGAATTAAGGTCGTGTCACGTATGGTCGTTTAGGTGAGATATAAGTTTCTAGTATCAACGGCGTTATATATAGAGTCTAGTCATCTCGTGGTCCAAGTCTTATACAAACTCTTTGTATAGAACACCCCTACTCCACGTGTCCACATGAATGGTCAGGATCAACCATCTATGGTAGTTTACAACACTTGCAAACCTCTACAAAGCGGGTCGTATCCGTAGTACACCAAGATCAGGTATCTCACCTTAATTCTTATACTACATATCGATTTAGGTTATCACTTAAGGCATGATCCACTTGTATATCACATATACATGTTTAAGTTCACATAAGATAACCAAGAAGCTTTATTTATTGGATATGAGTAAATGCCAGAACTAAATAACACTTATTTTATTCATTTAACAATGTGTATCTTTACAAAACAACGAGACTCCGGAAGAATTAGGACACCAATCCCAACACTCTATGCATCTATCGTGGGTAGTTTGATGTATGCGATGTTATGTTACAGACCTAACATTTGTTATGTAGTGGGGATAGTCAGTAGATATTAGTCTAATCTAGGATTAGATCACTGGACAGCCATTAAGAACATCCTCAAGTATCTACGGAGAATGAAAGGTGTATGGTTCTAAGGATTTGATCCATACAGGATACACGGACTCTGATTTTCAGACTGATAGGGATTCTCGAAAATCCACTTCAGGATCAGTATTCACTCTTAACGAAGGGGCAGTAGTATGGCGAAACACCTAGCAGGGGTACATCGCGGACTCTACCATGGAGGCTGAGTATGTAGCGGCTTGTGAAGTTGCTAAAGAGATCGTTTGGCTCAGGAAATTCTTGACTGATCTGGAAGTTGTTCATAACATGTCAAAGCCCATCACACTTTATTGTGATAATAGTGGTGTTGTAGCTAATTCCCGTGAGCCTAGGAGTCATAAGCATGGCAAGCACATAGAGCACAAGTATCATCTTATCCGAGAGATTGTGCATCGAGGTGATGTGATTGTCACGAAGATAGCTTCAGACCACAACGTTGCTGATCCATTTACGAAGGCCATCACGGCTACAGTGTTTAAGGGTCACCTACAGAGTATGGTGAAAGAAATCGGACATGAAGATTTCCATGAATAGCGGAAGGATCATTCCAAATTTTAATCGTCTATGAACATTACAATTATAATCACAAACGGAAACAATAGGCTATGAGTAAAATAGAAATTACGGCATGCTATCGTATACGAAGGGAAGAATTAACATACCTTTGAAGACTCATTTTTAAGATCCCTCGATCATGAATGCTCGATCATAGCAACACAGGAATAGATGAACGCTCGTACACTACGACCGCTACACAGCACGATCACAGAAAACCCGAACACCCCGAACACAATGAACGACCTCCACAGAATCTCGACTGTGTCGAGTTGAGTATGACACCACCAAAAAGGTTACCTTGGTATTCTCGGTGTGAGAATCCAGAGTGTGGGCTTTGTGTAGACTTGATTAGAGGATGAAATCGGAGGAGAACAATCGTGTAAATGATTGAGCAAATGGGAGATGATAAAGCCTATCGTATAGGCAATGCCCATTCGTTTAACAAAAGCTGTGTGATCGTTTAGCTCATCAGCTAACTGAGTGTCCATTGTGTAGGAACACTCCATGGTCATTTAGTCTCTCCAAGCTGTCGTTTAGTAAATCTGATTTACTTGACAACCTTTCTGTGAGTAGTTTTCGAGAATGGAAATCTCAAATCAACATTACTAAATTAAAAAATATATATTTTTCCTTTTATCTCACAGTTGCCATGAAACCACCGATAACCTTCCACTCAATTGGTTATTAGAGAAAAAGAGATAATTATCCAATAATTAATATTATTATAAATATAAATGATAACCAACTTACCATATTATATTTATAACCTATAGTTTTAATATTTCATCTTATAAAACATATAAACCATAGCTGTTTTTCTATTCCATGGTCCTTAATGTAAATTTCATTTACATTAATCCTCCACCCGATGTATCTCATACATCATACTGATCATATCATATATAACCAAATTACCTTTTGTCAATTTGAACATTTCAAATCTACACCAAGAATTGATCCTCAACTTGAATTCATTGAGCTACTAAGGGGACCTTATGGACCTGTAGCTTAAAGCTCCAACGGTACGTGAATAATTGACTAAACTCTTTAGTCACGGGATCCACCATCTGTTAACCAATCAACAGTGCGACAAACCTTCACAGATCCCTCGTATGTAGAGCTCGACTAATAACCGTTATGCCTTTATAGTTACATCGAACTCCTTAAGTACCACTGATCCCTCTAGTGAACATAAGTCATAGTTCTACTATGACTGAGTCCTCTATTCCAAAGAGAAGTTGTGGCCACTATGTTCAAGCCATGACATTAGCTCTTAAGGGAGCAATCTATCTACTTACCCCTGCTTTGGGGAAGGAGTGAATTCCATCTTGTGTAACAGAGTTCCCAGCTCCCAAATCAGACAAGTCCCCAAAAATGTAGGCATGTTGAGTTGGCAATCTGACCACTCTCACCCATACTAATCAAAAGACCACCCTCAAAGGCAAGAGTTCCCAAAACAGTCAGGATTGTGGTCATGTCACCTATGTGAAGGAAATCGTGCACGAGGATTTCCATGAGCAGCGAAAAAATCATTCCAAATTACAATCATGTATGAACTTTACAAATACAGTCATAAATAGAAACATATGGTTATGCATTCATTACAGAAATTACAACATGATAATACAAATGTTCAAGAAGAAACTCTACACACATTTATAGACTCATCTCTACGCTTCTTGATCACGAACGCTCGAACACAGCAACCACGAACGCTTGTCCAACACGACCGCTACACTACACGATTACCGCATACTCGAACTCAACGATCGCCTCGGTCACGAACACCCCAACAACACGAACAACTTCCACAGAACCTCGACAGTGTCGAGTTGAGTATGACACCACCAAGAAGGCTACCTTGGTATTCTCGATGTGAGAATCCAGAGGGTGGGCTCTGTGTGGACTTGGTTTGAGGCAGAAGACGGAGGACACAACAATCGTGTAAATGATTGAGCAAGTGGGAGAAGGTTGAACCTATCGTATAGGTTGATGCCCAATCGTTTAGCAAAAGCTAAGAGATCGTCCTAACAAAAGCTAAAGCGATCCGTTTTAGCTCATCAACTTAGCTGCGTGTACTGTCGCCTACAAACACTACACGGTCGTTTAGCTCGCTCCAAGTTGTTGCTTAGTAAATCCTATTTACTTGACAACTTCCGTGAGATTATTTTTCGAGAGAGAAAATCTCAAATTCACAAAATTTAACATTACTAAAATTAGGAAAACGATTTTCCTTTTATCTCACGGTTACCATGAAATCACCAATTGTTGGGGTTGATGCCCTAAAGTCTCGTGTCCTGTAGTTTGTAAACAATTTGTACGAACGTTTGTGTTGTATAATATATGATAATTACTTCACATCTTGTTTTTGCTCAGTTGCATATTTTATTTGCTTTACCACAAACCAATAAACATGAAATCCCTGGCTATCTGTATGTAACTCAAGCATGTATGTGGTGACATACAAATGGATCATGTCTTGAGTGATAACCAAAATGGTCTGTAGTATATGGATATAGGAAGGAAACCTTATCGTGGTAATACTACGGATGCGGCCCGCTTTGTGGAATGGTCACAAGTGTTGTGACTTGTCACAGATGGTCTGATCTTGATCATTCATGTTGGGGACATACGAACGGGGGCGTCCTGTACAAAGAGTTTGTATAAGACTTGACCACGAAGTGTTAATGTCTCATTATATAATACCGTTCATAACAAAGATTTCACTTCACTAGGATGACTATAGGAAACATGACCTCAATCCTGAGTGAGTTGAGAACTCCTGCCATTGAGGGCGGTTCTTTGATTTGTATGGGTGTGAGTGGCCAGGTCGTCGATTCAAACCTACCATTTTGAAGATTCGTCTGATTTGGGAGCTGATAACGGGCAGAAATGCACGTTATTACAGCGCAAAGTCATAAAACAATGCAGGATAGCGATGATAAAAGTATACAATATTGCGTCCAAAAGAATTAAGTTCATAACATTGCGATCGCATGCGTCCGTCGCATTAAAACAGTTAACTTATGTATTTTTGTGTAGGAAAATACGTTGACGCAAGGCGAAAATGCGATCCGAAGAAATTAATGCATAAAACATTGCGACCGCAAGGCTATGCAATCGTTTGCCTTAAAAAATCTGCTCGAGAAGGTGGCCGCATAGAGTCGGCGCATCTGGGTGAAAGCTTAATAAATCATGATGGGACAGAAAGCTGATGACGATCGATTCTGAATTAAGTTGACAAACCATTAACGGCCACTGTAGCAAGTACACTCAACTTTTCGGTGACAAATATTCGGCGCATCGAACAGAGAATTAATGTCATCCCATCAGTGCAATCATAAAAGAGAAAAAGCTTCTCACCCTGAAGTCTATAAATACTAAAGGCCACCTTTAGTGAAGGAGTTCACCAGTTTTTAGAGTGCACCATTTAGACGATACTTAGCCTTGTTCTTAGTTTCTTATACTTAGAAGGCGGAATGAGAGAAAGGAGGAGACGTCGGAAGATCGCCCTGATCAGCTCAAGAGAGTGCCAGGGAGCGTGGAAAAATAGAGAGAGTACCGACTCTTGCGAGAGCAAGAATATCTATTGAGCAGAGTAGAGAAAAACAGTGTAAAAGTCTTGGGAAGCAAGAAATTGCTTATCTTATCTACATCTGTTCACTCCCTTTAAAACACGCATGAGTAGCTAAATCTATCGAATGGGTTAAGAAGTACTTAGCTAACATGACCTAGGATTTCCATCGCATGCAATCATCTTGTCTTATGTTGCGTCCATCACCCCTTTAGAGCTACTTGAGAGAGAGTCTAGAGAAAGAACTTGAGACTTAAGAGAGCTAGGTTAGAATCTAGACTCGAGAGCAAGATTAGATCTACATAAGCAAGAAATAGAGACTTAGAGATAAACTCTGTTTGTCAACATGCATTGCAAGTACCCTAAAGATAGGTTATGGTATTATGCGGTTGCCTTGTATGTGTGTGTGTCAATCATCATCGCATAGACAAGAATAGAGGCTTATGTGTAAGTCCTATCGACATCATCGCAATATCACATGCGTTCTAAAACTAAAAGTCGTAGCATTTGCATTGAGAGATGATTTGCTATTGTATGTGTGTAGTGTGATCGCATAACATGAACACAATCCTAGGAAGTGTTAGCTAAATCCCTTCTCCACCCGTTCCCCCGCATATTCATCTCATCTTTCGTAATATTAACTCTTTTCTTAACTCTGCCGCATACATTTTATACTGTAAACAACAAACCAACCAACTCTTTGATTTATTGTTACCGCAAAGTGATCTACAAATTACCATGGCATATTGTTTTCCTTAGTCCCTGAGTTCGACCCTGGGCTTACCAGGCAACTCAGCAGGATTTATACTTGAATCTTGTTGAGAAAACTTGCTTGCACAACGCATTTTCTATCAACGCAATCCCTACCATTATTTTATCACATAAAATAACGCATCAGGAGTTGGGAACTTAGCTACACAAGATGGAATTCACTCATTCCTCGAGGTAGGGGTAAGTAGATAGATAGCTCCCTTAAGGGTTGATTCCAGGACTTGAACGATGTGACGCCACACACCTTCTCTTGTCTCGAGAGGTGTTCACACATAGTTGGACATATTGTATTGTTCATTAGAGGAATCAGTGGTACTTAAGAAGTAAGATGTAACTACAGGGGCAAAACGGTAATTTGGCCCAGCTGTACTTACGAGCATCTGTGAAGGGTCATCGTACTCATGATTGGTTATATCCGATAGACACAGAAATATATTTGTGGTAAGAAGAGTTCAACTGTTGGTCTTTAGTGGAATGTCTGACAGTTAACGGATGGTGGATCTCGTGGCTAAAGAGTTTAGTCAGCTATTCACAGTGTTGGATTTTATGTCCTAAAACTCATAGTTTGTAAGTTAATAAACATATTATGTTTTGTTTTTCGATAAAGTTGTTATTGAAATTGTAATCTTAAATCAAATAAACTAAAGTCCTGAGGCTATTTAATGTAGTTTGAATTTTATGTAGTGTAAATGTGGATCAAGTTCAAATATATAGCCAAAATGGTCTATAGTATATGAATAAGATTGGGCGCCTTGTTCTGGGGACACTATGGATACGGCCCACTTTGTAGTTAGTACAAATGATGTGATCCTGAATCGTTCATATAGAGATATGTGAGTGGGAGCATCCTATGCAATGAGTTTGCATAAGACTGAACCATGAAATAGTCACTTTTTACGTTCTAAATGCCGTTTTATGTATAAAACTGACTATTTCGTTAATTGATGACCTAGGTAACTTAATCTTAATCCTGTGCTAACTATGAACTCCTGTTCACTCGAAATTATCCTTGGATCTGCATAGGTGAGGGTAGCTCATCATCGCTGGCCCAATAAGCCTCTCATTTCAGGGGTAAGATTGGGTGGATAGTTGAGAACATAGAGTGCAAGACGGAATTCAATTCTACCTGTTATAGGGATAGTAGATAGGTTATTCCCTTTAGTATTGAATCTAGGTCTTGAACATGGGGCCCCATCCTCTCCTTGGCCCAAGAGGTATTCGGTTTATAGGTTGGACCTTAACCCAATTGTTCATTAGAGGATCAGTGGAACTTAAGGAACAAGATGTAGTCTTGGGGGTAAAACGGTTTTTATGACCCAACCGAGATTACGAACAACCTGTGAAGGATTGGCGTACTAATCATGGTTATATTAAATGGACACAAATATATCTGCAGTGAGGGGAGTGCGACTACGGGACTTTAGTGGAATGACCAATTAGTTAACAAATGTTGATTAATTAGGTTAAAGAGTTTTACCGGTTAATCTCGGATTGTTGGAGCCCATGATCTGTAGGTCCATTAGGTGAAGAGAGAGAAACCGACAAGTAAATGTGATATAGTGGTCGGATTTTTTAGTTTAGAGATACAACTTTGATATTTAAATGTGATTTAAATATCAAGAATATGAATACGTTCATATTCAGAAGCTCGAAAATAATAGAAATGGTCGAAGATGTAAAAAGTCAAAGAGTTGACTTTTGACTTTGAGAAGTCAAACTTTGACCGACCTTATATTCAAATGTGATTTGAATTTCGAGAAAATGAATGCAGATTCATGCTCAGGAGGTCAAAATTAGTGAACACGAAAAAAATCAGAAAAAGTCAAAATATTGACTTTTTGGCCAAAGATCGACTTTGACCAAATGATTATTTTGCCTTTGACTAAAGTTAGTGAGAAAATCCAAACTTTTGTTGGATAATTTCACTAACAAAATAGTGGGCTAGGTGTTGGCTTATAGTGGAGACATTAAGCCCACTATAAGATAGTGGATTATAGGTGTTGGGTTTTTATGGATTTGGTTCATGCAATTGTTGCATGGCTTTTTTCTATAAATTGGGCTTTCTATTTTGGATTAAAAACTTTTTCCATTGTGCCAAAATAGTTTTCTAAATTTGGGTTGGAAAATTCTCTTTTCTTTGAGTGAAATAAAAACTCAAACCCAAATTCATTCTTATTTTCCATCTCTTTTCTCTCTCTCGGTTTTCTTCATCCACTGGGTCTCACAACCGGGTTATAAGTCCATAGAATAGTAGGTCAACTCTAGTGGTGGTCTGAAAGAGTTCGGGTCGAGATTCAGCAAGGAAAAGCAGTGTTCGGAAGCTACAAATGTTGTTTGCTATCCACTTTTATTTACGGTTTTTTTCCCTCCATTTGCATGCTTATTTCCTTTAAATTAGAAGCAATTAGAGTATAATTAGATCCTAATTCCACTGTGTATGCCTCGAGTTCCAACACACAGACCGTTGAAGCTTCGAGCCATAGGTCCATTAGGTCCCCTGGGTTGCTTGGATAAAGTCGAGAATCAGTGTTTGGGTTAATTTGAAATGTTCAAATTGACAAGAGGAAGTTTGATTATATATGATATAATTGGACTGGTTAATTATATATGAATTAATTGGCTAAATGTATGAGATACATTATTTTAGAGAAAATTAGATATAAATATGATTTATATCAATTAGAGGAGAAATTACTATAGTAGATATGTGATATCCAACTATAGGGTAAAAATATAATATGATATATTTATTAATAATTTAATTGGTTAATTATATGATAATTAACCTAAAATCTCTTTCGGACATGCGTTTATAGGAAAACAACGTCAGTTATTGTAACCGAAGGATAAAAATGAAATTTGGTTTCATTCTGAAAAGTTCGAAAAAAGATCGGAAGGTTTTGCGTTGGTGTGGAAACGTAAACGATCACTTAAATCGAGAGCCTATACGATAGTCACTCAGCCCTAAACGATCTCATACCTTATGCCTAAACGATCGTCAACTTCGTGGCTAAACAATCACACACTAGTTCCAAATGATCGGTTAGCTTTCCTAAATGATCGTATGGTGTGCCGTGTTTGCTGAACGATCGCCTCCCTTTTCCTAAACGATTGGTAGCTTTCCTAAACGATCGTATGGTGTGCCGTGTTTGCTAAATGATCACCTACCGTTTCCTAAATGATCGTTTAGTAAAACCTACACAATCGTGTAGTTTCTTCTAAGCGATAAGCATTTAACTATGCGATAACTTCATATTCTCTCCCACTTGCTTATCGACTACATGATCAGTTCTTCCTCCTACCTCTACCAAACTAACCAAAGACCACGCTTTGGGTTCCCACTCCGAGAATACCTAGGGCTCCTTTCTGGTGGTGTCGTCCTCGTTGCGTTCGTTTGTTTGCAGTTGTGCATGCTGCTATAGCCGACGCATCTGCTGGGTGTTTGTTGATCGGGTAGAGGTTTTCCACTGCATTGAGTTCCAAAGCTTGAAGAACGTCTTCAACTGGTATAAGAACTCTTTCTCTTACATTTAAGAGTTTAAAGCATGCCGTTAATTACTGTATATTTGCATAACTGTATATTGGAATGTATTTGGTGTATTTCAGTCACGGTGAAATTGGAGTGACCCGAACGCGCTCATGGAACTCTTCGTTAAGAGATCCTTCACCAATAAACTCACGCTCAATTGGTTATTAAAGAAAAATATTTAATTATCCAATAATTAGTATTATTATAAATATAAATGATAACAAATTCATAACACTATATTTATAACCTATAGTTTTAATATTTCATCTCATGAAACATATAAACCATAGCTCTTTTTCTATTCCATGGTACTTAATATAAATCTCATTTACATTAATCCACCACTAGATGTATCTCATACACTATACCGATCATATCATATATAATCGAATTACCTCTTGTCAATTTGAACATTTCAAATCAACACGAAGAACTAATCTCAATTGAATCCATTGGGCTACCAAGAGGACCTCATGGACCTGTAGATCCGTAGCTCCAACGGTACGTGAATAACTGACTAAACTCTTTAGTCACGGGATCCACCATTTGTTAATTGCCAGGCACTCTACTAAAGACCAACAACTGAACTCTCCTTACCATAGATATATTATGTGTCCATCTTAACCAATCAACAGTACGACAACTCTTCACATATCGCTCGTAAGTACAGCTAGGCCAATAACTGTTGTGCCCTTGTAGTTACATCTAACTCCTTAAGTACCACTTATCCCTTTAATGAACATAAGTCATAGTCCTACTATGACTGAGTCCTCTCTCTCCAAAGAGAAGTTGTGACACTATGTTCAAGCGTTGGAATCAGCCCTTAAGGGAGCAATCTCTCTACTTATCCCTACTTCGGGAAAGGAGTGAACATCTTGTGGATTGAGTTCCCAGCTCCCAGATCAAACAAGTCCCCAAAAAGGTAGGCATGTTGAGTTGACAATCTGGCCACTCTCACCCATACTAATTAAAGGACTGCCCTCAAAGGCAGGAGTTCCCAAAACACTCAGGATTGAGGTCGTGTCACCTATGGTCGTTTAAGTGAGATGTAAGTCTCTAGTATCAATGGCGTTATATATAGAGTCTAGTCATCTCGTGGTCCGATCTTATACAAACTCTTTGTATAGGACACCCCCATTCGCACGTCTCCACATGAATGGTCAGGATCTACCATCTGTAATAGCTTACAACACTTGCAAACCTCTACAAAGCGGGTCGTATCTGTAGTGTCACTAGGATCGGTATCCAACCTTAATCCTTATACTAAATATCTATTTAGGTTATCACTTAAGTCATGATCCACTTGTATATCACATATACACGCTTAAACATAAGATAACCATGGAGCTTTGTTTATTGAATATGAGTAAATGCTAGAATGAAATAACATTTATTTTATTCATCAAACAATGTGTATCATTACAAACAACGAGACTCTGGGAGGATTAGGACACCAATCCCAATACTATAGTCGTTTAGGTGAGATGTAAGTCTCCAGTATCAACGAGATTATATACAGAGATGAATCATCTCGTGGTCCAGTCTTATACAAACTCTTTGTATAGGACACCTCCGCTCGCATGTCTTCACATGAATATACAGGATCTACCATCTGTAATAGTTTACAACACTTGCAAACCCCTACAAAGCGAGTCGTATCCGTAGTGTCACTAGGATCTGGTATCCCACCTTAATCCTTATACTACATACCTATTTACGTTATCACTCAAGGCATGATCCACTTGTATATCTCATATATATGCTTAAGTTTACATACAATAACCATGGAGCTTTGTTTATTGGATATGAGTAAATTCCATAATGAAATAACGCTTATTTTATTCATAAACAATGTGTATAATTACAAACAATGAGACTCCTGGAGAATTAGGACATCAATCTCAACATATGGGTCTATGGGACAGATCACGGCTGGACTAGGACAAGTGGGAGATCTTGTACTAGGCCTATTATGCCCTAGTTTATTGTTTTGTGTACTTGTATTTTTTTTTATCTCGTACACCCCACTAGGTTTAGAATAAGTGGGAGATTGTTGGGGTTGATGCCTTAAATCTCATAGGGTCCTATACTTTGTAAACCTAGTATGAACAAACTTGTATGTGATTAATAGTATTTGATATTTTATTCACTTTGTCTATGAAATATATGATATTTTAGTTGCATTAACCACAAACCAATAAATTAACATCTAAGGTTATCGTTGTAACTTAAACATGTATGTGGAGAAATACATGTGGATCATGTTTAAGTGATAACCTAAATGGTCTGTAGTATATGGATAAGGCTGGGTACCTTATCGTAGTGATACTATGAATATGGTCCGCTTTGTAGATGTTACAAATGTTGTAAAGTGCTACAAATGATCTGATCCTGATATTCATGTATTAGACATGCGAGTAGGGATATTCTATGCAAAGGAGTTTGTATAAGACCGGACCATGAAATGTTTAGTCTCATAATATAACACCGTTCATAATAGAGACTTTTATTTCACCAGGATGACCATAGGTAACATGACCTTTATCCTGAGTGAGTAGTGAACTCCTACCTATGAGGGAGGTCCTTTGATTTGTATGGGTGAGAGTGGCCAGATCGCTGATTCAACATGCCTACCATTTTATGGATTCGTCTGATTGGGGAGCTGGAAACTTAGCTATACAAGATGGAATTCACTCCTTCCCCGAAGCAGAAGTAAGTAGATAAATTGCTCCCTTAAGGGTTGATTCCGGGTCTTGAACAATGTGGAGTCACATCCTCTCCTGGCCCGAGAGGGGTTTAGTCATAGTGGGACTATGATCTATTGTTTATTAGAGAAATCAGTGGTACTTAAGGAGTTAAATGTAACTATAGTGGCAAAATGGTAATTTGGTCCAGCTATACTTATGAGTAATTTGTGAAGGGTCATCGTATTGTTGATTGGTTATATTCAATGGACACAAAAATATATTTGTAGTGCGAAGAGTGCAGTTGTCGATCTTTAGTGGAGTGCCCGATAATTAACGGATGGAATGTAATTAAAGAGTTTAATTAATTATTCACGGACCATTGGAGCTTCAAGCTACAGGTCCATAAGGTCCCCTTGGTAGCTCAAAGGAATTTAGTTGAGAATCCGTTTTTGGGTTAATTTGAATTGTTCAAATTAACAAGAGGGAATTTAATTATATATGTATAATTAAATTCATTATATATGATATAATTGTTATAATGTATTTGATACATTGTAGTTTAATTGGAGGAAAGAAATATTTGAACGAGATTCAAATAATTGTTAATTTTAATATAAATGTGATTTATATTAAATGCCATAAAATAGAAAAGAAGAACTGTAGTTTATATTGTATATGATGCAATATTAAAACTATAGATTATAAATATAATATGATAAACTGGTTATCATATTTATTTATATTAATTATTATTTTGAATAATAACCCATTTTTTCTCTCCAAACACCTTAGTGGGTGGTTAAGTGGTTTTTTGTGGCAAAAGGGATAAAAGAAATGTTTTTCTATTTTCCCCTTATTTGTCTATGCCACTAATACAGAGACTATACGATAGACATATTGACTACACGATTGAGAAGCTTTCTATGCAATAGTGTCTTTCTCAATCTTCTTCCTCTTCCAAACTCAAAATCCCTCTTTACCAAAATAGTCAAAGCCCACAACTCATGGACTCTCACCCCAAGTATACGTAAGGTTCTAAGTGTTTGTGTCTTCTATTTTGGTTCGTAATTTTCTTGAAGAGGGTCTTCAAGTTTTGTTACTGTTTGTAGAGTTCGTGATAGTTCGAGGGTTTTACGAGAAGAAGTGTTTTTCAAAGGTATAATCTCTTGAACCCTATTTCTTATTTAAAAAGCATGTTTTAATTTTACTTAGAATGCATAATCTGTATGTTTACTGTAAATTTGTGTTTTCAATCTAAATAGAATTTGGACGATCCACTTCCGCTCATGGATCTCTTTAAAAACGAAATCCTTCAATTGGTATCAGAGTCAGGTTTGCGTTCTGATTCCAAATTCCATTTCTGTATTGAAATAGTTTACAATTTTGGTGGGTTTTAGATTCTACATTGCGTTTAACTGTTAAATGCATGTGGATGTTTATTGATGGATGTTTCGGGGTAGTGATCTATGTTTTTGGCTTTCTATTTAAATTACAAAGTTAATTTGTAAGGGCTCCTGCATTTTTTGGCATTAACCTTGCAATCGATTCTGTATTCGTTTGATTTTGAGTCGTTCGTGAAGCTTCAGAAGAAAGGTTGCAGTGTGTTTCGATGGAGAAGACGAAACGGTGGCCGCATCGTGGAGCTAGAGCTAAACGATCGTTTAGATTTTGCTATGCGTTCGTGTAGAATTTTCTATACGATCGTATAACATCTGCTAAATGATCGCATAGCTAATGCTATGCGATCGTGTAGAGTTTGCTACACGATCGTGCTGCATTAGCTGCATGATCGCGTAGGCACCCGATGGGTAGACGATCGTGCGGTATATGATATTCGATGCAAGGCTTGCGTGTTAAACGATCGTGTAGACTATCATGCTCATCGATAGTCAATAGCTACATGATTGTTTAGTATACGATACTCGACGCTCGCTACACGATCGTGTGGACTATCATGCTCATCGAATAGTCAATAGCTATACGATCGCATGGTATGCGTTACTCGATGCACTTTGCACGATCACGTAGAATTTCATGCTCATCGCATTGTCAAAAGCTATGTGATTGCATACATGATCATTCTATAGCTTCAAATTCATTTTGCGACAATAATACAATGTAATGTGTCATTGTTATATAATAGAATTTTCTATTAGTGATAGAATTCTATCAGTGTTTATCATTGGTGGGCAGTAATAGATCTAATTGACTTTCATGAAAATGTAGCTTAATAAAGGAAACAAATAGCTAGAGTTCTATCAGTTTCTATCACTGATGTGCAGTGATTGACCTCATTGACTTCTATCAGGAATGTCTATCAGATAGTCACTGATAGAATTCTATCAGCGTATATCAGTGATAGACACTTCCTGTTAAAAGTCTATCATTTAGATTTCAACTTAGATATTTACCTTTTGCTGAACATGATCAGTTTTTTCCAGATGTTCTACAACTTCAAATTCATTTTGCTACAATAATACAATGTAATGTGTCATTGTTACATAAAAATCAAGAAAGTGATAGAATTTTCTATTAGTGATAGAGATCAATAGAATTCTATCAGTATCTATCAGTGATAGCCAGTGATAGATCTAATTGACTTTCATGACAATGTAGTTTAACAGACGAAACAAATAGCTCAAGAGATGAAACAAACCTTTTCTTTTCCATCCTCTTCCTCAAACTTTGTTGTTAATTCCTATTCTTTAGGGTTTCCAAATGTAGAGTTTGAATATGGTCAAAATCATCTTATGTTTCAATCTCTTGCATTGGTGTATAAAATTCCTAAAACAAAAAATATAAATCAAACACAAATATAATGAAAAGAATGAGATTCCTATAATAAAAGACACAAATCAAAAAGAAGAAAAAGACGTTGATAGACAGTGATATATTTCTCACTGTCTATCAGTATAAAAACTTGTATACAAACCTTTCCTTCATTCTCAATTTTAATCTACAAGAAAAAAGTTTTTAGTTTAGTTAGTAAATGTATGTTTACATTTAAAAATAAAATAGCACATAGCAAAAGACTTGCTTGAGCTATATAATTCTTAGCATAATTCACCATTTTATCAATTTCATCATTTTTTTCAAGAATTTGTAAGCTATAGGAAGGAGCTTTGTTTTTTTAATGGTCTCCTCATCCTCCTTTTCTTGTTCTTCTTATGGAAGATTTTCAATTGGAAGTCTATCATTCAGTCTTTCCATGATTGTTTTTAACATTCTAACGATCTCTTCTTGGCTTTGTTTCAAACTTTTCTGCTCTTTTTCTACCCTTTATTAGTCATTTTTAAGTTCTTCTATTTCCTCCATTATATTTTTCCCATGCTCCTTTTTCCTCCAATTAAATCTCTTCCTTCATTTATTTCTTCTTCTTCTTTTTTTTCTCTTTCTATCTTTTTCTTATCCTTTTCTTCCACATCTATCAAATATTTGATGGTGGTTGATTGTGATTCACTGTTGGAACTAGTGAAATTACACAAAACTACAAGTTTAAGCACATCTTAAATCATTAGATCAAAAATAGGAAAACACTAACAAACTTTTTTATGATATATGTTTATCACTATTTTCGTTGATAGACAGTGATAGAAGTCTATCATTGTCTATTAATGATAGACTACTGTTTTTTATTTAAAATAAAAATGAAGCTAAGAAATTATAGAAAATGTTACATCATTTTTTTAAAAGATATTTTCTTCAAGATTTCTCCAATGATCAGGTTGCAAGCACTCCCATGATATTCTTGGGCTTTGATTGAAAATTTTTCTTCCAAATCTAATATCTATTGCTGAAAGTTTTGATATTATTTCAAATGCCCAATAAACTAGTGCTAAAGGGAAATCTTGAAGGCATACATAATCCTTTCCAGTAGAAGAAGCCTTTTTGAAAAATTGATATGTCAAGTTATATGAAAATCGTCCCCAATGATAGTTTTTAAATTCTTGTTCATTGTCCAATATGTCAACATGTTTCCAAGTAACAACATTGTGTCTTTGCCTAGGGATTAAAAAGGACTCTAAGAAAAGGAGGTTTGCCAATTTAACCTTTACACTATCACTTTCAGAATCATGTAGGAATTTAAAGCTTCTCTCGATGTCCTTTCTATCAATCAAATCATCATTCTTAAAGACTCTTTTTCTAAGCTTAGAAATTTGTTCTTCTTCTTCCAAATCTATTGATAGTAGTTGAGTACCATTTAAACCTGTGATTAAATAAAATTCTTTTAACCTGAACTCTACTATATGCCCATTAAGGTTAAAAGCCAAGACATTTGGCTTATTTGTGATGCATTGTTTTCTTAGAAGGTAGTTTATGAATCTTGTGAGAATTTTCTCAATTTTTATATTTAGAAAGTGGCCGAAATGACCATTTCTAAAAGTATTTAAATTCCTATCACCTAATTGGTTGTTTATAATTTGTATTACATTTAATGAGATGCATATTGTTATCTTCAAATGCTTGTTCTGGTCTTGCATTATTATTTGATGTTCATGTTCTTGTTCCACCTGTTTAAACATACAATTATCAGTAATAAACAAGTGATATATGTCTATATTCTATCATTAACTATCACTCATTTTTATCTTTTAATGACTTCTATCACGATAGATAGTGATGGAAATCTAAATTCTATCATTGTCTATTGCTGTCTATTGCAAATCATGAAATGTGATAGACAGTGATGGTATCTATCATTGTCTATCAAGTACTTCTTTATATACTAAAGCATGACAATTGTAAGTAGTCTATGAATGATAAAAACACCATTTGTAAAAGAAATATCAAGACCAACTAAATGTATCTAAGAAAACAAAATGTATATATATTGGTAGTGGTATGAATGATATACAACATAAAATACTTAATGTCATATATAGACACTGATAGTAGTTTGTTTATAGTAGTCATCAAACATATATGAGAAAATGTTCATATCATTGATAGATAGTGATATACCATTATTAATGTCTATCACAATTTGTTTATACCTTCAGTTTTAATTTCTCTTGTTCTCCCTTTTGAGTTTTTGTCTTCTTTTGTTTATTTGATGATTCTTCTCCTTTAACTATCTTTCTTTTGCTATTGCTTACCATCTGTACACAAAATTTAAGGTTAATAAATATTACCACTAAACAAGAAACAAGAACTAGGCTTAATAACTATAATCACTCATAAATTGATTAGAAGAAAAGAAAAAAGTTAATACATTTTATGTTAAGTAACTACTAATGTAGTGGTAGAAGAAGTAGCTGCGGAAGAAGGATTAAGAAGAAGAAGAGGAGGACCAAGACGGACTAGATTTGAAATGAAGAGCGGAAGGAAAGGGACGTAAATAGAGGGGGGAAAAAAGCAGCAGTGTCAATGAAGCAACGTTGATGGAAAAAAAGGACCTAAGTAGAAAAAATGGGGGAAGATGAAGCAACTTCGATGGAAGAAAATGTTGTAAATAGGAAAAAAAAAAAAAAGAACGTGAAGTAGCGTGATGAAAGAAGAAGAAGAAGAAGAAGAAGAATTATTTTGACAGAGAAGATAGGATTGGAGGGAGGTGAAGCGTTTGTTTTGTTCGATTGGAGGAGATGAAGCGTATGTTGGAGGGGAAAATCGGGTCAATTAATTGGGTTTTATGTTTTTCGTTTTTTTTCATTTGGGCTAGCTTTTTTTTTTGGTATTTTACATCATTTTTGGGTTTGGTTGGATTTCAACAATTTTTAATATTTTTCTTGCTACAAATTGTAAATAGTTTGATCCAGTTTTAAAAATCACCCAAAAAATATATTGACATGTATAATATTAATGGTGAGAAAAACTTAAACTTTGCTAATTTGGTAACCCTTTAGTTTTTTATTTCTGAAAAATAAGTTTATTTCTTCCATATTTCTTACAATGATTTGCATATTTTAGTTGAATTCTAAGCTAAATTTCAAAAACAAAACAAGATTTTAAAAGGAAATAGATAACAAAGGTAGAAATATGGTGTAGGAGTAGTGCTATAGCCTTAATTTCCAAAACAAAAACAAAAAAACAAATGATTATCAAATTGACCTTAGTTTTTTATAAACCTAATTTTATATTAACACGATGACTAACAGTAAAATCTTGTTAATGGTAGCTTTTAATATTATTTTCTAAAAAATTTAAAGGGTAATTGCAATTGGTAGCATTTTTAGGAATAATAATCAAGTGTATAACATTATTTTTAAAAAATTGCAAATATAGCCAAGTCTATCCGCGATATCTTGTAACACCCCAGGCCCAGGATTCGGAATCCGGATTTGGCCCCTGATGGCCCCGGCAAGGTCATCTTCACTTGCTTTGATTGCTTCTAGAAGTGAAAGTTGTCCCCACAAGCCAACACAGTTCTTATGATTGAACCACTGAAAAGGAAGGTGCACCTTGTTAGTATAGGTAGCAACTTTCAATTCTTTTAAGCCTTTTTTAACCATACTTTCTTGTCCTCGGGATTCCCCTCTCATTTGGATATGATACCGGTTCATTCATGTACTCCTCCTGAATTCGGATCATTACATGCCCACCAGCTTCCGCTTGGTTCGTCCCCGAACCACATCTTACTGGGAGAGGTTCCGCTCTAATACCAACTGTAACAACCCCACCTCCGAGGACTACTAAAAAGGGATCGCTACTACATGCATGCATAAATATTCTCATTGAGGAAAATAAAGTAAATTAAATTAGAATAATCATGATTTTGAACTGCTTTAGGTATATAAGAAAATGTTCTGATATTATCTCAGATAAGTTATACAATTCATGGTAGGAGGTGAAGACTTTTTGAAACGTGGAGTTAGTGCTAATTAAAAGTTATTTGGTAGAATTATTGGTCTGAAGAAGCAATTTGGAAACATGAGGATGAGATAAGAACTAAGTATCACGAGCGAACTTTCGAGGGCAAAAGTTTCTTAAGGAGGGAAGAATGTAACATCCCGAATTTTAGGAAAATTTAAGTTAATTATCTAAAATTACTGAGTTTAAATTTTCCTTTCATTTGGAAAATTGGGGCTAAATTGAAATGATTGAAAAACTTTTATTGGTTAAATTGAATTTAATTGATTAGATATTCGAACTTATTATCTTGAAAATATTGAATTTTGCTTCCCTTTGATTTTGGATTTTAGGGCCAACTTAAAAAAAAATAAAAGAGATAATTAATTTCATGTGGTTTAGAATTGATTTATATATTTGGAAGGATTTAATTTGTATCAAATTGATGGATCTTATGCCTTTAATTTTGGTTTTTGAAGCCTAAATTAAGATAATTTGAAAAGTTAATTGATTTCTAAATTTAATAGAATCTTTTGAGATTTTGGAGATATTGTGATAAAATATTTTATTTATCTTTTCAAAATTTGAAAAAAAAATTGAGATTTTTTTCGAAATTAAATGAGGGTGAAAAGAGGTCAAAAATTGGAGAGAAACAATTTGATTTTTCAAGGACA
>NC_052355.1:43346353-43431308 GCF_009727055.1 Benincasa hispida | reverse complement strand
TGTGCGATGCCAACGGTTATGCAATGGGGGCAGTGTTAGCACAGAAGGAAAAGACAATGCTACACCCCATCGCATATGCGAGCAGAACATTAAACTCGGCCCAAGCAAACTACACTACCACAGAAAAAGAGCTTCTTACGGTGATCTTTGTGCTCGAAAAATTCAGAGCTTACTTGCTGGGATCCAAAGTGAGAGTTCACACCGACCACTCGACAATAAAATATTTAATGACAAAAAAAAGATGCAAAACCGAGGCTAATTCGATGGGTTCTCCTCCTCCAAGAATTCAACATGGAAATAATTGACCGCAAAGGGACGGAGAACCAGGTTGCTGACCACCTATCGAGATTAGAGAATCTGGAAGTAGACCACATTCAGTCGGAGGTGAATGCATCCTTTCCAAATGAGCAGCTGTTCAAACTTGAAGAATTACCATGGTATGCAAATGTTGTTAATTACCTGGTCTATGAGCAATTTCTGGAAAATTACACAGCCCACCAAAAAAGGTGGCTTATGCATGAATGTAAATCCTACGATTGGGACGAGTCAAATCTTTACAAGAGGGGGTCAGAGAAGATATTGCGACTGTGTGTGCCAGAGACTGCTTAATAGCACATACTTTCCCAATGCCATGACTCACCCTATGGCGGACATCTGGAGGTCAACGCACAGCAGCAAAAGTGTTACAAAGCGGGTATTATTGGCCGACTTTATTCAAGGATGCGCGAGACTATTCTATGAAATGCGACAAGTGTCACGCACGGGAAACATTTCATGGAAGAATGCGATGTCGATGAATATTATATTGGAATTGGAACTCTTCGACGTGTGGGGCATAGACTTCATGGGACATGAAGCTTGACGATGCCTTGTGGGTATATAAGACTGCCTATAAAACACCTATAGACATGTCCCCATATGCGATGGTGTTTGGGAAAGCATGTCATTTACCGCTGGAATGAGAGCACAAGGAGTTGTGGGTAGTGAAGAAGCTCAATTTTGATTTGAAGGCTGCAGGGGAGGAGAGAAAACTTTAGTTGCTTGAGCTAGACGAATGGAGAATTCAAGCATATGAAAATGCCAAAATCTACAAGGAACGCGCAAAGCGTTGGCATGACAAACAATTGTGCGAGAAAAATCTCTAGGTTGGTCAGAAGGTCTTGCTATTCAACTTTAGGCTACGACTCTTCCCGAGAAAATTAAAATCACGCTGGTCCGGACCATTTATAATTAAAGAATTATTCTCGCACAGTGTGGTCAAATTAACTAACGAAGAAGGGACCAGCACATTCAAGGTCAACAGGCAAAGAGTCAAGATGTATCACGGAGGAGACTTTCATCGTGAGAAAACCTTCGTGGACCTGAGGAATCCAGACTGAAGAAGAAATGAGCATTCCCTACATTGATATGCGACACAAACTCATCAGGGACGCATTTTTTTTAGTATCCTTTTGATATCTTTCTTTCATGAACTTATTTTATCTTTTTGTACAACCACTACTCTTTAAAATTACTAACTCTGTCTTTCATACTTTTTACCCTCTTAATATTTAGCAATGATCGTAGTGAACGATTGCGGTGGAGCTACGCGATAACCTAAAAACACGCGACCAGTTCGACCAGCCCATTGCAATCGAGGAATCGGCCCACCACAAGCAAGGATGTGATCACAGATGATGTGAGCAATAGAGCAAATTTGGGGGTTGTATCTTTCATGACTCTTTTATTCCAAATTTTGCACTTCTCGCATCTCATTTTAATTTTGATTATCACAGAATATTGTTAATTTTATTATCGCATCCTCTTTAGTTTGGTGATATCATTGAATTTTGATTACTTTCTTTAGTCACTGCATTCTTCCCCGTACCAATTATGCTTTCAATGATGAAACTCATGCCTCTATTTCTGACCGCATGTACTAGAGTCAACTTAATTTTCGGACAATCAATTCATGAAACATTTCTAAAAGTTAATGGTCCACCAGTTTTCCTTCAAAACGGTTTTTACGAAACTTCCTAAGAGCATCGCATGAGTTATTTCAGTCTATCAGTAATTAGGACATTGTTGTGTATAAATTCGGGGTGCTAGTATTTATTTTCAACCTTGCTATTTTTAGAAATTTCATTTCAATCAAAAAATAATAACGTTGAGATCGGATCTTGCTCATAGTTAGATGTCCACATGACACTCGTGGGGGCAAGCCAAAACGAAGATAGGAATCGTGATAAACGCATAAATCAAGTGATCGCAACTCCACTGCCAAATAAAAGAAATGGGCATGAGTTTAGACTAAGAAAGGGTGTCTTGCTCGTAGTTGGATGTCCGCATGGCACCCATAGGGGTAAGCCAAAACGAAGGCTAGGCACTTGGATCAGCGCAAGATCACAAAAAGACTATCTAAATCGCGCAAGGGTAAAAATCATTTGGAAACACCCTAGTTGGAGAAAGTTTGAAATAAATCATGCGATGTCCTGGAAACGAGTAAAGTTTTTTTAAGGTTAAACTTGCGGTTCCTAAAGATTAGAAATATTTTAGGAAGAGACTAGGAAAGAAATTAAGAAAGCGTTGGTTCATGAAATTTGAATAAGGCACCTCGAGAAGTCTAGGTAGGGTAAAAGTGGTTGACTTTTTAAAGAAAGGCAATGAGGACAAGCATTGTTTTAAATTTGGGGGTATGATAACGGATAGAAATACACGTTATTATAGTTCAAATAAGTAAAACAATGAGAGAATGCGACGGTAAAAATAAGCAATATCATGTCCAAAAGTGCTAAACTGAAGAAATTGCGATTGCATGCGCCCACGCATAAAAGCAGTTAATTTACTTATTTTGTGCAGGAAAAATGTGTTGTCGCAAGTAAAATTGCGATTCAAGGAATTAGGCGTTCACATTCTTGAAAGATTGTGATCGCAAAGGCATGCGATTGTATGTGATCGTGAGAAGTTGCTCAAAAAGGTGGCCGCATAAAGACTGCGTATCAAGATGACAACACAATAAATCACGATGGGACAGAAAGCTGAAAATGGTCGAATCCGAATTTAGTTGACAAACCGTAAAAGCCACATTGTAGTAGGTACACTCAACTTTCGGTGACCATTAATCGGCGCATCAGAGCAGGGGATTTAATGACTGCCCATCATTGCAATCATTAGAGAGAAAAGCTACTTCACCTTGAGCTCTATAAATACCGAAGGCCACCAGTGTAAAAGGGGAAAAGAAGATATATCATAGATCATATACAAGTTAGAGAGTCGTTAGTTTGTTTACGTACATACTCATACTTATACTTAGAAGACGGAAACGAGCAAGGAGACAAGGAGCTGAAAGATCATTCCTGGACAGATCGAGAGACTGTCGAAAAGCGTTACAAGAAAAGAGTGCCAACACTTGCGATATTCATCTGGACAGAGTTGGAGTGAAAAAGACAGTGTAAAAGGCCACGGGAATCAAGACATTGTTTACCGAGCTTCTTATCTCTAAATTCCATTTGTTATTTTGTATTTAACACTTTATTTATAGAAAATGAAAATCTCATTTCAATCTATGTTCAATCTCTCCACACTTCGCATGAGTAGCTAAATTTCTGAATGGGTTGAGAAGTACTTAGCTAGCATGACCTAAGATTTACATTTTATGTGATCATCTTGTCTTATGTTTGTGTCATTCACCCTTTAGAGATACTTGAGAGAGTAATCTAAAGATAGAATCTAGACTTGAGAGAGACAGATTAGAATCTAGTCTTGAGAGAGTCAGATTAGAAGCGCATAAGCAAGAAATAGAAACTTAGACATAAGTTCTATCAATATTTACACATCGCATGCACCCTAGAAATAGGATATGATTGTATGCGGTTACCTTGTTTTATGTGTGCAACATTCATCATCGCATAGGCAAGAATAGAGGCTTAGACATAAGTCCTATGGACTTTTTCGTATACATCGCATGCGTCCTAGAAATAGGAATTATGGCATTTGCATTGAGAGATGACGTGTTGTTGTTTGTGTGTAGCATGTTTGTATAACTTGTATGTAATCTTAGGAAGTGTTAGCTAAATCCCTTTTCAACCCGTTCATCGATACTCATTGTAACTCTTGATTTCATCAACTCTTCGTTCGTAGGAAATATTCTTAATCAAAACACCATCCAACTTATTTGTTTTCACCACCGCAAGAGAATCAAAGTAACTGTCGCATATTTACTCAAGTAGTCCCTGTGTTCGACCCTGGACTTACCAGGAAACCTAGTGCGGCTTACACTTGGGTCTTATTAGGAAAACTTGCATGTTCGCCGCATAAAATACCACCGCAAACTCACATCATAATCGCATCACAATTCACAACGCATCATTCTACAGTAGCTTCAGTGGTTCCACCATATGTGTCTTCAAGTCATAGGACAGAGTTGATTATGCCTGGCACCTCTTTATCTAGGACAGAGGATGTTGAAGTTGGTCAACTATTTTTAAGCAAAAATGACTTGAAAATGAGATTATCTATACTTTCCATCAACAAAATTTTGAATTTAAGGTCATGAAGTCAACCAAATCTCTGTTCACTGTCAAATGTATTGGGGAAACATGTAAGTGGAGCCTTCGTGCAGTCAAAATGGAAGGGTCTGATATATTCAAGATCACAAAGTACTGCAGTTTGCACACATGTTCCATTGGAATTCTGAATCACAACCATAGACAAGCAACTGCTACGATTGTTGGTCAGCTCATTAAAGATAAGTTCAAGAGAATATGACGTATTTATATGAAGGAACTCTTATTCAAGAGTACCTACGAGCAAAAGCGGTTCTTTCCAATGCATTGTGACAGAATTACCGCATATACATTCAAACATACTTTCATAATGCTAAAGGGATCAAGAAATCATGCCAGATGAAGATTTTTCGAGTCTGAAGCCCAACCGTCTACCTCGAACAGTCACCACTCGAACAGAAGGAAACGGAGAAAACAACACCACTTAGAGCCCTCAGTATTCTTGGAGTGAGAATCCAAAGTGTGAGCTTTGTTCGGATTTGGCAGAGGAAAGGAGGAAGAGCGATCGTACACAACGATCAAGCAAGTGGGAGATGCGGTCATTCTATCACATAGACAATATGCTTAATCGTGTATCAAAAGTAAGCGATTGTCTATACGATCGTGTAGGAAAAGGTAAACGATCGTCTAAACGATCATGTAGGAAAAGGGCGAGCGATCGTCCAAAATGATTGTGTAGGAAAAACTAAGCGATCGTCTATACGATCGTTTAGTAAATATCGGGAGTAAACAATCGCTTAGGAAAAAGGTAAATAATCGTTTAGGTAATAGCACGCGACGGTGTAATCAGTATGCGATCGCTTAGCAATATCGTATATGTAAGCGATCGTGCAGTCCCTATCGTATAGACATTGAATTTCTAAACGATAACACTATCTTTTTTTACAATACCCGCCCACCCCAAGATCAACACACCACCTGCTATTTATAATGCACTCATCCATTATTTTAAACGAAGAGGTGCCTTCCCATTTCCTTTACAACCGTCCAATGAATGTGATCTTATCACATTCATAACTTATAAATTAATATCAAATATTAATTATAGTATTTTTTCCTCTACTAGATATAAATCATATTTATATCCAATTTCTTCCAAATTAATGTATCTCATACATAAAGTTAATTATATCATATTTAATTAACTCGTTCAATTATATCATATATAATCGAACTCCCTCTTGTCAATTTGAAGATTTCAAATTGACCCAAAAATGACTCTCAACTTGTATCCAAGCTACCAAGGGGACCTTATGGACCTATGGTTTGAAGCTCCAACGGTACATGAATAGCTGACTAAACTCTTTAGTCACGATATCCACCATCCGTTAACTGTCAGGCATTCCACTAAAGACTGACAGTTGAACTCTTCTTGCCATAGATATATTTCTATGTCCATTGGATATAACCAATCATCAGTACGATAACCCTTCACAGATGCTCGTAATTACAATAAGCCAATTTACCATTTTTCCCCTGTAATTACATCTTCCTTCTTAAGTACCACTGATCCCTCTAATGGACAACATAGTCCTACTATGTGTGAACACCTCTCGAGCCATGAGAAGATGTATGGCGCCACATCATTCAAACCCTAGAATCAGCTCTTAAGGGAGCTATCTATCTACTTACCTCTACCTCGGGGAAGGAGTGAATTCCATCTTGTGTAGCTGAGTTCCCAGCTCCCAAATCAAACGAATCCCCAAAATGGTATGTTTGAGTCGGCGTTCTGGCCACTCGCACCCATGCAAATAAAAGGACCGCCCTCATGTTCCCTACAATGAATGATCAGGATCAGACCATCTGTGACAAGTCACAACACTTAGACCATTCCACAAAGTGGGTCGCATCCATAGTGTTACCAGGATAAGGTTTCCCTCCTATATCCATATACTACAAACCATTTTGGTTATCACTCAAGACATGATCCACTTGTATGTCACCACATACATGCTTAATTTACATACAGATAACTAGGGATTTTAAGTTTATTGGTTTGTGGTAAAATCTAAATGTACAAAGTCAAATAGTGAAGTAAATATCATTTATATTATACATCACAAGTGTTCGTACAAAGTTGTTTACAAACTACTAGACATATTATATATGAGTCGTCGTATTCCAATGTTGTGCACTAGTTTTCAAATGTTAGTGTAGGTAATGACTTTGTAAATAAGTCTGTCAGGTTATCTTTCGAAAAAATTTATTGTACAGGGATGTCGTCATTTTCTTCAAGATCATGAGTGTAGAAAAGTTTCTGTGAAATATGTTTTGTTTTATCTCCTTTAATTTGGGATATGCATGTTGTGTTGACTTCGTATAATATTGTTGGAAGATTTTTATTAGAAGACAAACCACATGTTTCACAAATATGTTAGTCATTGATCTTAGTCATACACATTCTCGACTAACCTCGTGAATTGCAAGAATTTCAGCATGATTTGAGGAAGTAGTCATTATGGTCTATTTCGCTGACCGCCACGATACAGTAATTCCTCTATATGTGAATAGATAATTTGTTTGAGATCTAGTTTTGTATGGATCAGATAAATATCCAGAATCTACATAACCAACCAGATTAAAATTCAATTTACTTGAATAAAACAAACCCATGTCGATCGTTCCTCGGAGATAACGGAGTATATGCTTAATTTTATTCCAATAACTTTTTGTTGAAGAAGAAGAACTGTATCTTGCTAATAAATTTACTGAAAATGCAATATCTGGTCTTGTATTATTTGAAAAATACATAAAAGTACTAATTGCACTAAGATATGTTACTTCAGGACTTAGAAGTTCTTCATTATCATCTCGAGGTCGAAGTATATCTTTCTTCACATCTAGTGGATGAAATTCCATTGGAATGTTCAATGGATATGCTTTGCCCATATAGAACATTTTTAAAAAAAATTCCTGTATAAATTGATTGATGAATAAATATCCATCTACTAAATGCTTAATTTGTAAGTCAAAACAAAAAATTATTTTTCTGAGATCTTTCATCTCAAATTCTTTCTTAAGATATTCCATGCCTTTGAAAGCTATTTATGAATCCTAATTATATTTAAGTCATCAAAATATACAGTTATAATAGCAAACATTGACTATGATTTCTTTATAAAAACACATGGATATATTGAATTGTTTTTATATCCTTCTTTCATTGTACCACATTCGTCCTGATTGTTTCAATCCATATAGCGATTTCTATAACTTTATTGAATACAATTCCTGAGAATTTAATTTATATGTTTCAAGTACCTTAAATCCTTTTGGGATTCTCATATAAATATCATTATCAAAAGATCCATATAAGTATGTTGTGATTATATCTATAAGATACATGTCCAGACTTTCATACACAGTCAGACCAATTAAATAGCTTAATGTAATTGCATCCACCATTGGAGAATATGTCTCCCATAATCAATACTGATTATTGTGAAAAACCTTGTTCAACTAGTCTTGCTTTATATCTTGTGACGTCATTGTTTTCATTTATTTTCCTCACAAATACTCATTTGTATCCCACAGATTTGACACCTTCTAGTGTTTAGATTACTGGTCCAAAAACCTGAAGTTTTGATAGTGAGTTTGATTTTGCCTCGATTGCTTCTTTTCACTGAAGCCAATCTTTTCTATGCCGAAATTTTTCAATAGATTTTGCTTCAGAATCCTCATTTTTAGATATAATATCAAGAGCAATATTATACATAAAAATGTTGTCAATAACTATATGAGTTCAATTCCATTTTTTTCCTGTCATGACATAGTTTATTGAAATCTCATTATTATCTTTAGGTATTTCACCCTCCTCATTAGTCATGTCATGAATTTCTTCATAGGTAGTTACATTCTCAACCAAGTCTTCTTGACTATTAATTAATTTTCTTTTTCGAGGATTTTTATCTTTGGACCCACTGATCTACCACACCTTTGACGTGTTCCAGACTCATTAGTGACAATTTACTGTGTTGAAATATCAATTTTCGATGGAACATTTGCAGCTGGTATATGTGATTTAGTTACTTTCTTTGCATCTATAAATGCATCTGGTAACTGGTTTTTTATATTTTGCAAATGATTTATCTTTTGAACTTTAAGTTCACATTGATCTGTACGGGGATCTAAATGAGACAATAACGATGCATTCCATGTAATTCATTTTTTCAACTTCTTAATTTCTCCTCCTAATGTTGGAAATTTGTCTCATTAAAATTATAATTAGCAAATCATGCAGTAAATACATCACCCGTCAGGGGTTCAAGATATTTAATAATTGATGGGGAAACATATCCAATATATATTCCTAACTTCCTTTGAAGAACCATCTTAGTACGTTGTGGTGGAGAAATTGGAACATATATTACACATCAAAAAATTATCATGTGGAAAATATTTGGCTCATGGTCATAAGCTAATTGTAATTGTGAGTACTTATGATAAGATACTGGTCTAATACATACAAGTGACGTTGCATGCAAAATAACATGTTCCATACAGATGAAGGAAGCTTAATCTTATAAGCAATGATCTAGTAATTAACTGCAAACATTTTGTGAATGATTATGCTAAACCATTTTGTGTATAAACATGAGCTATAGGATGTTCAACACTTATCCCAATGACATACAATAATTATTAAAAGCTAGTGATATAAATTCATCGGCATTATCAAGACGAATGGTCTTAATTATATAATCAAGAAATTGTGCTCTTAACATAACTATTTGAAGAAGTAATCTTGCAAATGCAAGATATCGACTTGATAATAAGCATATGTGTGATCATCTGCTGGATGTGTCTGTTAATACTATAAAATATCTAAATGGTCTATTTTGTGGGTTAATAGGTCCACATATATCACCATGAATTCATTCTAAAAGTGCAGGTGATTCAATCCCCACTTTAGTTGATGATGGTCTAATTATCAACTTTCCTTGAAAGCAAGCATCACATGATAATTTATTAGATTGAAGAATCTTCTGGCTCTTCAATGAGTGTCCATTTGAATTCTCAATAATTATTCTCATCATTATAGATCTTAGATGACCTAATCGGTCAAGCCAAATTGTAAATATGTCTGGATTCATGAACTTCAGGTTCATTGTTGCATATGTTTCAATTACTCGTATATGAGTATAATTAATCTAGAAGATAAAGCATGAAACTCTTCTAGTATATATTTTTCATATGAGACAGTAGATATGATATAAAGATACTCTATATTATTCTTTCTACCAGTCTCAATATGATAACCATTACAACGTATATCTTTAAAACTAAGTAGATTTCTTTTTTATTGACTAGAGAACAATGCATTGTCAATTGTATATTTTGTTCCTATAGGCAAAATAATATTTGCTTTTCCAAACCCTTCAATTAGGTTTGCAAAACCTGAAATTGTATTGACTTTTGCTTCTAGCATTGTCAGTTTGGAAAAATATTTCTACTTGTAAGTATTGTATGTATAGTTGCAGTGTCTGCCAAACATAGATCTTCCTTACTCATTTGTGAGTCACCCAACATATGAAAATGATCTAGGTTTTTTCATTAAAAAATAATAATTACAATAAGAAAAACAACACTTGGAATATAAAAATTTAATATTAACCAAGGAAAAAAACATGAAAAAAAAAAACGAACAACATTAATACTAAATATTCTCAAAATCAAAAGAAACGCTTGTTATACCATCAATTGTATCAATTTTTCTTTAAGAGAAAAAATGTGTCACATCCAAATGTGTCATATAGGATGAGTCAAATATGTCATTATCCTGGTATGCAAAATTTGCTTACACATTTTTTTCTTTTTCCTTCAGGGAGGCTTGATAGAGATCAACTAAGTGTTTTGACGTACAACAAAGTACGTGATCAATGCCTAGTCATTCCGCATCGAAAACATTTATTTTCAATACTTTTTGAACTCTTATCTTGTGTTGCTTTTTCTTGGTGATCATCATTTTGTGTGGTTCTTTTGAAAACTGAATTATTAGAATAACCACCACAAAAATAATAATTATTTTCTCATCTGCCACGATCACGACCTCGACCACGACCTCCACCACGATTATTATTGAAATTCATAGCATTCACTTTATGGAATGGTGTTGTCCCAGTTCGTCGAGATTCATGTTTTTTTATCAATAACTCGTTATTTCATTCGGTCACGAGAATACATCAGATGAGTGCATAATACTTTTAAAATATCTCTTGATGTTGCTACTGCAGGAGTGTATCCGAAATGTAGAAAAATGTCTTCTCTAACTTATTGATTTAAAATTTTGGAGCCTCAAGTGTATCCATTTACGACGAGCTTTAGGAAGAAAAATTGTTTTCTGATGATCACATTATTATGACATTCAGGTATATTTTGGCATCAAACACTAATGACAAATAATTACTACCATTAGTATCAAATGCGATAAATTCTAATTTTATAATATTTTCATAGTAACACTATTACAAAATATTATATTTATATTAGAAATTTAATATATATCAAAATATGTAAAAACAACATTTAATCTATTAATTATAACGAAGAGAAAAAAACCGACATACCTTTAGAATCTATTTTTAGCAAGGAAAATAATAGGAGCATCATGTCGATAACGTGTTGTGAACTTGAGGAGCACAACAGGAACATGGATACAAATAAAATATAATATAATATAATAATAAAATAAATAAATATTAAAATAAATTAAACAAAATAAACAAAATAAAATAATTAGCAAAATATAAAATAAGAAATTTTTCTAAATTCTCCATTTTCTCCAATTTTCATGGAATTTGCCCCGTGTGTATCTTCCAAAATCTACCAAATGTCACTATGTATAGATAATTTGGCAAGTAGGAGGTAGATTACATGGACACTGATAATATGTAATATTGAGACACATGAACAACACTTTGGGAAATTAGGCATAACACGTGGTCAATGGACACTAAACATGAGCATCTAATGGACATCTATTATCACAATATTTATAATACAATTTCCTTTATTGATTTTGAAGACTCCAATTATAAATCATTCAATAGAACTTTTATATATATGATTGTTATAGTACGTGTGACCTACCTGCTAAGGAAACTGGCTACTATATTTTATATATATATATATATATATATATATATCCGTTGCAAATAATGTATACTTGATTCTTAAATTTAAGGTGTGTTTGATCCTTAAGACTTCAAAATGTACTTTTTAGTTTTTAGGTTTATAAAAATTATCTCTCTTTTTCAAAAGGTTTATAACAATTAATTATGCTAAAAAACACAGGGGCCTTTACAATTAACCAAAAATGTAAAAGAATTAATCAAACCGAGGTTTCATCACAGAAAACTCCATTAATCCGCACATCCATAAACGATTTAACAACTAAAACGAAGACAGATATGCAACACCCACCGTGAATGTATATGAAATTCTTTGCATCAATTAAATTGGAATATCAGAAACCTGGCTTTGATACGATTGAAGGAACTCTTAAACAAGAGTATCCATGAGCGGAAGCGGATCTTTCCAATTTCATTGTGATAGAATTACCACACATACATTCTAACAAATAGATATACATTGTAACACTAATTACTGGCATGCTTTAACAAATAAAATACAAAAGACCAAGTAAATGTACCAGTTGAAGACTTTCTTCAATCGAACTTAGTCCAGCGGAAGCGAACTCCTCACGTTCCTTATCGTCCAGCAAACAGTCGCCTAGCAGCATCGTGGTTGTATACACGATCAGCAGCGCACGAACAAATAGCAACCGGGGACGATACCACCACTCGAAGCCCTCAGTATTCTCGGAGTGAGAATCCAAATGGTGGACTTTGATGGAATTGGTAAAGGGAAGGAGGAAACATGATTGTGTAGAACGAACAAGCAAGTGGGAGATAGTAGAAGACTATCGTATAGTCAGGTGTGCTTGATCGTTTAGATCGGGGTACACGATCATGTAGGTTTAGCTAAGCGATCGTCTATCAAATGATAAGCGATCATTTAGTTTTGCTCAGTGCACTAAGCGATCGTATAGTAAACGTAAGCGATCGTTTAGAAATAACAGGCGATCGTTTAGTACGCAGGTGTGCGATCGTTTAGGAAAACGGGCACTATAGTATAGGCTCTCAATGCTATGCGATCATATATTTTCACACTGTGAGTAATTTTTTGGATCTCTTTCTTGTCTCTTGCAAAATGGAAAAAAATTTCATTTTATTCTTCAGTTACAAGAACTGAATTCGAACTTCCCACTTTCGCACGAATCCGGAGAAAAACTCGGCCAATTATCACATAACTGTCCAATTAATATAATCATATTATATTCTTAACCTATAGTTTGATATCATATATCTACTATAGTGTTTTCTCCTCTACTTGATATATATCATATTTATATCCAATTTCCTCCAAAATAATGTATCTCATATATTTAGTCAATCATATCATATATAATTAACTAGTTCAATTATATCATATATAATCGAACTCCCTCTTGTCAATTTGAACATTTCAAACTGGCCCAAAAACTGATTCTCAACTTTATCCAAGCTACCAAGGGGACTTTATGGACATATGGCTCGAAGCTCCAACGGTACGTGAATAGCTGACTAAACTCTAACTGTCAGGTATTCCACTAAAGACCGACAGTTGAACTCTTCTTACCACAGATATATTTATGTGTCCATTGGATATAACCAATCATGAGTACGATGCCCTTCACAAATGCGCGTAAGTACAGCTGGGCCAATTTACCGTGTTTCCCCTGTAGTTGCATCTCACTCCTTAAGTACCACTGATTCCTCTAATGAACAATACAAAATAGTCCAACTATGTGTGAACACCTCTCAGGCCAAGAGAAGGTGTGTAGCGCCACATCGTCCAAGCCCTAGAATCAACCTAGATAGATAGCTCCCTGCTTCGGGGAAGGAGTGAATTCCATCTTGTATAGCTGAGTTCCCAACTTCCAAATTAGACGAATCCCCAAAGTGGCAGGTTTGAGTTGGCGAACTGGCCACTCACACCCATGCAAATCAAAGGACCGCCCTCAATGGCAAGATTTCCCAACTCACTCAAGATTTAGGTCATGTTACCTATAGTCATTCTAGTGAAGTGAAGTCTCTATCATGAATGGTGTTATATAACGAGACATTAACACTTCATGGTCAGGTCTTATATAAACTCTTTGTATAAGACGCCCCCGCTCGCATGTCCCCTACACGAATGATTAGGATCAGACCATCTGTAACAAGTTACAACACTTGTAACTATTCCACAAAGTGGGCTGCATTCGTAGCGTTACAGGATAAGGTTTCCCTCCTATATCCATATACTACAAACCATTTTGGTTATTCTTTAAGACATGATCCACTTGTATGTCACCACATACATGCTTAAGTTACATAAAGATAACCAGGGATTTTAGTTTATTGGTTTGTGGTAAAGTAAATAAAATATTCAGTTGAGCAAAAACAAGAAGTGAAGTAAAATATCATATATTATACATCACAAACATCCGTACAAACTGTTTACAAATTACAGGACACGAGACTTTAGGGCATCAACCCCAACAGTTTGGGACACTGAGCTGGTTATTATAGTCAGTGGTTATTATATTTTTGTTTGGATAGAAAATAGTGAACACTGTAGCAAAGAAAAAAGAAAGATAAGTGGAAAATAGTAAAACTTAGGGATTAAATTGGCTAATTTCTACCTATTCTAGAAAACTCATAAATTAAAAAGGTATTTCTTTTCCAATATTTTATTCGTTAATTAGATTAGATGAAATTAGTTGAAATTTGAATCATATACAATTTGAAATAAATTATAATTTAATTATCCATACAAAACAATTGAAATAATAAATCTAGTTTAACTAGCTTTTTCTAATTTAAAATTAAAATTTCCTAAAACATTATTTTACTTTTTTTAAGTTGCCAAAAGATACAATAATCTCAAACGAAGCTGTAATATAATTATTTAAAAAAATATAAGAAAAATACTTCAATGACCTTTACTTCATGGACCACGGACACATATCTTTCAAACTTTGAGATGAAAAAAGTCATTTTCCTTATAAAGCATTATCAAGAATACTAAATATATCCATAAAATGGTATGTGGTTTGTATAAAGTATTTAGATAAACTCTTTGGTTGCTAATTTAGATAAGCTAGTTGAGAATTGATGTTCAAATAGAAGAGTGGTAGATAAAGTAAAAAAGAGACTAATTTACTTAACCTAATCACCATTAACCACTAAACCGACGAATTTTGAACTGAAAAGAAAAACAAATAATAATAATAATAATAATAATAATAATAATAACAATAAGAGGGTAGACTTTGTCTAAGGTACAATAAAGAGGGTAGACTTTGTCTAAGGTAAAATGACGTGGCGTTTCAGCTAGATTGGAAAAAGACGAAAGGAACCGTACCAATCGTACACCTCAGCATTAGTGGGGCCAGCCGAAGGGAATCAGTTAAGTTAGGCGCGAAAAGCAGCTATTGTTCGTTACTAATGAAAACTGAACGCCGCGAGACTGTCGCAGCGCCTTCCATCTTTCCCATTCTTCCCCCTTTCCCAAACCCTAATTTCTGGTTTCGCCCTTTTTCATTTCTCCCGTTTCTTTTTGTTCTTCTTCTTCTTTCTTGTTTCTTCCTTCTAATGAAAGACAACACATCTTCGGAATCGGTTTCTGCATTTTTATGCCTGCCGGGATCTGATTTTCAGGTATTTACGGATCTTATCTTTCTCTCTCTACTTCTCTTTTCTTTTCTTTCCTTTCGAGATTTTTTTTTTTTTTAGTTGATTTTTTAATTGATCACAGACTAGATTTCCATGGGTTTCGAGGATTTTGTCTTGTGTTGAGATAGACTGGAGCCGCTTATCGCCGGTGTTGCTTCCGGCGAGATTTAGTGGTAGTGGTTAGGTTTCGGAGTTAATTGGAACGCAAAGGGCTGTTTCATGCGTTTTCTGATCCAAGTGAGTTTCTTATGAACTTCGTTTTTGTTTAGCTGAGGATGTATGTTCTTTTAAACATCAGTGTATATTTTTCTTTGCTCGGTTACTGGTTGATGGAATGACTCTCCGTGTTTTCTCCTTCCTTTTTTTTCGAGAAATGAAGAATCTATTCTATTTATCTTGTTGTTTTCTTAGAAATTTTTATGCAGAGCAGGATATTGAAAGCCATATATATGTATATTCTCTAATTATGTGGCCATTGAATTGTTTAAAGGAGCAAAGGCTGCATTTATGGTTCTTGGAAAAAGTCCTGTTGCTCCTGATAGAAGCCAAAGCAACTCAAGTTTAAAAACGAATTCAGGTTCTATTGGGTGGAAGTGAGAGGAAAGCTTGAAGTAGGGAAACTAGGAAGTATTGAAGAAGGCAAGAGAAGTAGAATATATATGGCAGCGACGGGTAGACGTGAAAGAAGTTCACATTTAACAGAACACCCGGTTATAATAGAGTTAGGTAGTAGTAAACATTCTGAAGGTACTGGAGGGGAAGGCGTTTCATTTTCCCCAACCGAACAGCTGGGATATGGGTCTTCATCGTCTATAAATTTGTTGGAAATATCAGATCTCGCTCAAGTTGGTTCAAATGTTGACCGACCTGAAGCAGATACGATTTGCTTCGGAAATCCCGGTCGTGGTATGTACCAGCTTCAATTTAAAGATGATGATAGCGATGTTTCCAGCGTTTGTTCTTCCAAGTCAGAGAAGAGTAGCGGTTCTCAAGGTCCCACATCTGCATCCCAAGTGTCAGATTTTACCCTTGAGTCTGGTGGAAATTTTATGTCCCCAACTCAATCCCCTCCTCTTCAGATGATGGATCGTGTGGGAGGATATGAATCATATGACCCGTTTAGAATTCCATCTGCAGTTTTCCAAAGAAGTAGATCAATCACTCCATTGGAATGGAGTATTGCTTCAAATGAATCCTTGTTTAGCATTCATGTTGGAAACAATAGTTTCTCCAGAGATCATGCGTTGATGTCAAGTGAGTTGAGTAAGTCTGACGAGTTAACGAAATCAGGGGAGTTGATGAAATCAGACGATTTGTTTGTGTTTAGCCCACCACCTGCAGTTATCACGTCAAGAGAAACTGAAGTGAAGAGTGCTGAATGTGAAGAGGAGCCTAAAATGGCAGATACCATAGAATATAACATAGAGGATAAGGAAGGTTTGATTGCAGAAGATCTAAGCGACAGAAACCTACCGCCTCCTGCAGTATCATGGAATTCCTCTAGTAAATCTCGCCACTCTGATAGAAGTCAAAGCAGCTCAGATTCATTCGCTTTCCCCATGTAAGTCTTTGCTCATTGTCTCTCGGTTAAAACATTATTCTTGGAATTTATGTTTTCCAACTTCATGCTTACAGTCACTTGAGTATAGCAATTGGTTAAGGTATTATCTTTTCGACCAAAAGGTCACCATTGCATGTTGTTGAACCCAAGTGAAAAGGAAGGAAAAAGTTATCGTGCTTCTTTTAGATTACTCTACTAAAGAATTGGCCTTCCACGTGAATACAGATCATAATATCTTCTTAGGCCTCTGCCTGATTAATAGTCACTGTATGGTTTCCTTTTAGATTACTCTCTTTTCGTTTTTTTCATATCTAATAAGCATGAAGATAGACCCCCCCACCCTTTCTTTTGGCCGATGGTAATGAGAGTATAAGGAAATATGCTCTTTGTGTGTTGCAGAAAGAAGAAGTGTGCATGCCCATCGTGTTACTCTTCTAACTGTAGTCAGGCGTTCTGCTACTGTTTGCGGCCACGTTGCTACCCTACATGGTCGAGTTGCTGTTGCTGGAACTGTAGCAGGACGTTCTGCTATTGTTGGAACCGTAGCCGAAAAGGATTTTGTTGTCACACCTCTAACATGTATGCTCCGTACTCTTCAACATTATTAACAATGTTAAAAGTGCGTCCAATGAGTACCTTTTCTTTCAACCTCCTTATCTTTTTCTTCATGAATTTCTTATAGAGCATTTAGCTTACCAATTCTATGATGTCGATGTCTCTCGGTTAGATCATTATCATCTGGCAACTTCGTTGATGTTGTCAAAAGAAAGTATAAGCGTCAAACTAACCAGTACAAAATATCTGCAGTTTGGCCGATAAGGAGGCGCAGGGTGGAACTGTGCCTGTGCATGCTAAATTTCAAGGCACTCCAGTCTCTTCAAAATCAACAGCGAAGTGTTGGTTTCCCTGCTGTTCATGTTCTTGTTTCAAATTTAGTTGCTGTTCATGTTCTTGTTTCAAATGGTGTTGTTGTTTATGTTCTTGTTACAAGTCGAGTATCTGTTCATGTTCTTGTTGCAAATGGAGTTGCGGTTCATGTTCTTGTTCTTCTTGTTGCAAACAGAATTTATGTTCATCTTCATCTTGTTGGACATGGAGCTGCTGCAGTAGTTGTCATTTTCGTCATTGTTGCCATTTTCATCCTCATTGTCACATTTATCCTTGTCATTTTTGTCGTTAAACAGACAATGTCGCCTGATCTTCTATATTAGTCTCTTCAGGCGTTTAGAAACAGGATGAGTCATAAAATGTAACATACTGAATTTTCATTCAGGAGTTATTTAACCACAAATTAGTAGTCATTGACAGTACATCATAGACAGATCTCCTTTAGAACAGAATCTGTTCTCTTGTACTTAACAAGATTAGTATATTTGATTGATTTCGTATTGTGGTGTGTCAAGAACTCTACTACTATAGGATTCACTTCCTTGATGTTCACCTTTTAGTGTGATCTTTATGACAATGACGAAATTGGTTGGCGTGAACATTTAAGGGAACCTTTGTTAAATTAGATTAGCAAAATGAGCAGCTTTTAGTGCAAAACAGCATCAATACAATATTCAATATGGGGAAAAGCATTGCTCTTATGAATGAACTTTGAAAAAACCATATGATTTAGAAATCAAAAAGCAGAAAAAAGAATTGAAAACTATATTGACAAGAAATTCATCATTCGTAGTTAACGAGATGAAGATCAATGTGCGTCAAAGGAAGTTCAAGAACAATTGTTCTGAAAATTGTCCATTGCTGCTTTCCTTTTTATCCAACTTGATATTAAAATGAGGAAGAAATATGAATACTTTGATCCATAAAATCTCCAGCTGAGAGCCATTCAAAAATCTCTTTCAAGACATGACTCACTCTACAAGGTAAGAAAAATAATCAAGTATAATAACAAAGTATCTCTTTTCACTTAAAACACTAAGTTCTCTATGTTTCCTATTTGAAGGCTCCCCAAATGTTTGATGGGGGTTGGCAAGGATTGTAACCACACATCACAAAAAAGGACCAGAATTTGGATTGACAACAATGTGTCTTAAGGGATGAGCCACGTTTTTTCCACCAGCATGCTTCACAAACTCAGCTGGTGACAGAAACTTCCCATGGCAAACACACATTATCCTCACTTCCTCCCCTTTTCCATACTTGTAAAGAATTCCTTCCACCCGTCTCCCGTCTGGCCCGTCCCCTATTGTGAACACACATGGCATGTCTTCCATCGACGTCATTCCCGCTTCTCTCCCCCTGTTCTCACCTGAATCGGGCTTCTTGGATGGATTTTTCGTCTCTGTTTTGGAACTGCCAAACGGATTCTCACACATCTTCGACCCTGAAGAACCTGCAGCCTCTGGGTTGCCTCGCTCTTGTGAGGAACTTCTCGCTTCACCATAACTGCTTGATCCTGAAAAACGAAGAACATTTTACAAATAATGCAAATAGCACTCTGATGGGATTTCTATTCCCTTCAGAATGGATTCACTCTGTTTAGCATAGAAAACTTTACTATCCTCAAGAATCTTTCTTCATTGTCTCTAAAGAATTTAAGCAACCTAGAACATAAGTGAAGAAAATCTGAAAATCAGCTGGACCAATTCAATACTGCAGGGGAAATGCCTTAATCAAACTATGTTGATAAAAGGAAGATAACTGTTAACCTAATCATCGTTTGCTGAATAAATCCAGCTTGATTCACTAGTTTCAAGTTTTCAACAGTCTTCAAAAACATTACCCAGTAACCCTACCAATAACCTTGCTTTCCTATTTTTTGAAACTGATCGAATATAAGAGCCTACTAAAAGAGGCCTGCTCTAGGTGCGAATTGTCATATATACATGTCAACAGTGCTACTAATTTTATTGTGTAGGAATAAACTTATAAGCAGTACCTTTGGTCCTCCTAAAGAAGCATACAACTTTTTCCAAAGTCCAAAAGCATGCCTTGAGAACAAGACTTAAACAGAATTGATGGAAGAGAGAGTTTCTTTGTTCAAGAATACAGAACTTGGTGCGCTTAAATGATCTCCTGATGCACAGTAATCTAAAATTGCTGTAATGATTTTGTTTTAAACAACATGAACGATTCAAATTCCGCACCAATTGTTCCATCTAGTAGGTCAGTACAATTTTTCCCGTCACCTAGCACAACCTACCCACTCTCGAATTCCCAAACAAAATCATTTTGATCAAAAACTGAGTGTGGTATCGATTAATTATTTGTGCATATTACATAGCTTAGGTAACAGCAAACTGAATGCCATTGGGCTTTAAAGCCTTTAAGTATAAGAAGCAATTGCCAGACAGTTCCAATAAGCCATAAATGAGCTTGGGTGCACAACCATTCAGATCAATGGTAATGCTGATACCAATCACAGATGCAAGAGATGTTGCCATCTTAAACAAACCTATAGAATGAAAAGGGAAAAGAAATCTACGATCAGAAATTTAACAGTCCTTTAGCAAACAATTTGAGCTTACAACAGAAGAATATCATAGGAGGAACAAAATGCTCTTATCAGTTCAAATGGCGATGAAGCACGGCACTTCCATTCGGATTATCATAGACTGTGCAATCTAAGAAGAAAAAATTGCTTCAACCAGCCATATGTATTCGCCACTTGATATCTTATAATGTGCTTTGATTATTTGCCTATGCCTATGACTTAGAAGTACCTTTCAGATTATGAATTGCAAGCCAAGGAATAGAATCCTATCATGAACTATGACAACTTTTTCAGATATCAAACAAATAGTTCCATCCCACAATATGTAAAACAGGGGGGAACAGAAGAATAACTACCAGTGACAATAACAACCAATAACTATTAAAGCCAAAAAGAGACCTAACATTAGAAGATGAAGAATGAGGTACCTTGGATCTGTTTGCTATCCAATTCCGACATCCCCGACGAGCTTCCGCCCTGCGATTCAGCAGAGCACTGAGACGCAGGCTGCCCGACACCGGGTAAACCTCCGCCGCCAGTGCCGCCGCCACTGGATATACAGCCACCTTTGCCTTTGCCAATCTCATCCATAATTCCACCAGTAAGAGCCTGTCGGGCAGCTGCAGCCCATGTCGACAACCCGAACGGTGGTGCCACCGTCGAAATACCGGAACCAGGCCTTCTCTCTCTCAAATTCAATCCTGTAAGACCTTCAATTTCACGCCTCTCTTCTTCAAAACACCCGGCGGTCCCCATCCCAATCCCATCCTTATTCCTCTGCTTCTCAAATCGCCTCCTTTTAGCCTCCATTCGCCTTAACGTCTGCAATTCCTTCCTCTTCCTCCACTCCTCCTCCGACTCCGGCGGAAGGGATGAGGTCCGAATAAGCGCTGCCGGGTACGATACGGCTGCCGGAGTAGAGGCCTCATCGTCCCTCAAAAGCATGGTACCGGCTATAGAAGATGACCGAATCAGCTTCTTGGAATTTTTGTCAACCCCAAATTGACCCCCAAGTGAAAGCCCAAGATTAAGCTCAATCTCCTCTGCATCATCTTCTTCTCCATTAAACCCCCGAATTTGGGTCTGATGTGAATTGCTACACAAGAATCTCTGCAACAGATCTGTTGGGTATTTTTCAGTTGGCAGAGGAACCTTCTCCATTCCTCTACTTCCTCCTTCATTTGCTTCCCCCATGTTTCAATTCAAAACAGAGTAAATCAAAATGCTTATACACCGTCACGATCTCGTTTACCAAAACCCATAAAGAAGAAAAGCAGAATGATGAATCAAAAACAAATGGGTATCAATAAAAATACTCAAAGTAGCAAATAAAACCCATCAAATTATAATCTCAGATCACATTCCCATATAGAAAAAAATAAGGGAAATAAGAAAACGCTTTCCATTCCAACAATTATTCCTCAAGAAGAAAAAAATCAAAACGAATAGTCTAGTAAAAGATCTCCAAGAAAGTGGAACAGCGAAAGAAGGGAGGGAGAGAAAAATTAAAAAAATAAAAATAAAAATAAAAAAGAGAGAGAAAAGAAAAGAAGAGCGCAAAAAATAATTGACGAGTGAAAGAGAAATCAAAGGAAACGGAGAAGCGGAGAGAGGAAAGAGGAGGAGCTTTTTCTCTCCTCCCCCCATGAAAATTTTTCAATTTTTTTAAAAAAAATTCTAAACTAAAATTATTGTACCGAAAATACCCTGCAGGGAGAAAAATGCCTGCAGGAGACAAGTGGCATCCTAAGTCGTAAAATAAGGACACGTGGTCCGACCTGACACAAAAAAAATTTCCTCTCTTTTTAATAAAACTCCGCTTTTGTCCTTTTGGCGTGCCTATCAACAATTTTTTCCAAATTGGAGACACGTGTCGAAAACATAGCGATTAATCAGAAGTTGACACGTATCGGTCAAATCTAAACGTCTTGGTTAACCGACACGTGGGCATATGGATTTGGGCATTGAAACGGTGTTTCGTTTTTCCTCGGCTTTCTCTCTCTGTCTTTACCGTAAACAACGTGGATAACGTTCTCAAGTTTAGACCTCGGTCAAAGAAAGAAGGCTAAAAGTCAACGAGGAATCCGAGCGAGGAATCGGCGAGTAGAGTTGGGGGGGGGGAAGGGAAATAGGGACCCACGTGAGGCAAGTTGCTAAGGTCTTTTTTTTTTAATTTTTTTGAAATTTAAAATCGCCAAGTTGGGGAAGTGGGGCCCGTGGGGTAATGTTTGTGAATGGACACGTGTCGAAGTGGGTGAGGTTGGGAAATACTTTAGAGCGTGTCAATCATCAACTTGTTGAATGCGACGGCTCGGCTGTTCCTTGCCAACTTGCTGACACTAAGCATGTCGTTCTGTCGGAAAACAATTACATAAACCAATTTTCTTTTTCTTGTTTATTTCTAATATGCAGTGATGTTCAAAAAAAAAAAACTCGATCACCTTACAAATATTTCGGTTAGATTATTGTAGTTGAATTGAATTCAAATAAAAAAAAATTATTGATTGACTTAGTTCATGATTCACCTCAAATAATTCAAATAAATTTCAACTAATTCAAACTTATTATTAATTTTAAAAAATATGTTGTTATTATTTATGATACAATTATTTTTACATATATTTATTTTCATTTTATAATTATTTTGGTTAATTTATTTCCCAATGACTCCTAAAAATATTTTTTTAACCTTTAGGAAGAAAATTTTTATAATATAAATTAAAAATGAATTATTAATCTTAATTCAATATATGAAAATAATTAAATACAATTTTTACATATGAACATATTATTATTTTTAGAACAAATATTTAAATAATGACCCAATTAACCTAAATCAACCCAATCCAAAAATTTCATGGTTGAGTTGGGTTGTTTCATTATTTAATAAAGGTTACTTGAGTCGAATAAATTTACAATTCGAATAATTAGATTGAATCTAAAAAATTGTTTAACCTAACCCAAATTAAACTATGAACATCCCTACTAATAAGTAATAACTAATTACACCTATGCTTCTTTTCATTTTTTCATTTTTTTTTTTTATTATTTGTGTTTTTGCTATCTTTGAAGTCTTATCATCACAATTATTCTTCTTCTTTTATGAGACAGGAAAATCGTGATAATTTTTTTTTCTTTTTTGGATATGGTACTTTAAAAAAGGTTTAAATTACATTTAAACTTTCGTGGATAAAAGTAAGATTTAAAATGTTGATATAACGAAAATATGGAAGGTTTAATTTTACATAAATGTTAATAAAAATATAGATACCAAGATATCTTTGAAAAAACAATAACAATTACAAAATTGTAAAAAAAATTAAATTAATAGTAAATATATAATTAATTATTAATGGATTTTTTTATAAAATATTTATTATTTATATCATATGTATATTCATGATTTTTTTTTCTTTTTGTTATACTTATTATTTTTATTATTTTTATATTAATGATATTTTTTTTCCTTATGTATTGTCGAATTTTTATTATAATACAATAGAATTATTCATCTCTTTCGTCCACGTCAAGTTTGTGGATGTATAAAAATATTTATGAAAATATCCCTAGGACAGATGTTTGATATTTTTTATAAAAGTAACTTTGAGAAAATCTTGACTTTTTTTAATTTTATTTTACACAAGCATTAAGAATATTAAAACCACTTTTCTAGAGATATTCGTCAGCAACTTTTGTTTATAAGTAACTTTAGATACGGGATCTTAATATAGAGTCGTGTCAACCATTTTCAATTTTATCTTTTAAGGTGGAGGTGAGTTATTTATTTACTTTTAAGAGAGAAAATTAAGATCCGTTTAATAATTATTTAATAATTATTTGTTTAAAAAATTATTCTCAAGTTTTTTCATTTATTATCTATTTTTTACTAATAGTTTGAAAAACAAGTCAAATTTTGGAAACTAAAAAAAATAACCTTCCAAAACTTGTTTTTGTTTTTTAAAATTAACTAAGAATTCAACAATTGTACTTAAAAACATGCAAATCATTATAAGAAGTGAAGAGAAAACAGGTGCAATTTTTAAAAACCAAAACAAAAAACGAAATAGTTATCAAATAGAGGTTAAATCACATCGAAATTAATATTAGAATATCATGTCAATTTAGCTCAACATCTATATTTTGGCTAAAGTAAAGGTGAAATATTTGAATATTGACTATTTTCAAATGTAAGAAAATGAGTCACTTCATTTACAAATAGCAAGATATTACTATTTATCAATGTCTAGATGTCTATCACTATCTATTATTATCTATCACAGAGAGTTAATGGTATTTTATAATATTTAAAAATATTTTTAATAATTTTATCATTTAAAATAATTATCTTTTGAATATTGAGGTTCAAACAAATTTGATTTAAAAAAAGTAAAAATAGTTGAAACTAATTAACAAAACATGCCAGTTTTTTATTCTTACTAAGGTGCGTCTATTTTTATTTTCTTCCTTTTAAATATTTTAATGAGTAATAATACATGTACGTTTGGAATGTGCCCATAGGATATGAATTCCACCTTATTTTGTATATATATATTTTTTTAATCTTTTAAACAGATATTTTTTTGTTTGTGTTTGTTTGTTTGGTAGTAAACAAAAAAATGGTAGTCTTAGAATTTAATTGAGTTTAGCTAAATTTTGTAATATCTCTAAATGGACTAACATGTAATATCTAACCACTTTATAATATAACATTTATCTTTTTTAAATTTATCAATTAAAATTTTAAATTAATAATAAACTCTTAGTTTATATAAAGTGAATCAATTAAAAATTCATTTCTTATATAAGATAGGGAGTTTGAGAAGAAAAAAGAAAATTTTGGGTAATTATTTTTCATAGCCCCTACCTCTCATATTTCTTGTTCACGCACAATAAAGGAAAATCAGGAGGGCAAAATTGGAATAGAAAAAATCAAATTTAATTTATTAGATTTATATTACTTTTAAGAATTTTGCTATATTTATAAATAACTAGTTGGAACTATGCATGTATTTTATAAGGTTGAAAATCAAATGTATATATACAAGTTGAAAAGAGTAGATTAGATATAAGACATAATAAAATAAATATGAGTCCTGAAAAAAAAATAGATGTAATTTAGATATAATCTTGAAAAAAAATATTTTCTATTTATGATGATTTATTTCTAACTTGAAATTTAAGATTAAATCTCGCAAAAAAAACATTTTATATTTGTTATCATATCTTCAATTCAAAGATAATGTTGTGGTGTGCATAAAATAAATTAATAAATATATACATATTTTTTTGGTAAGATAAGAATATTAAAAAAAATTATATACATTAAAAGCAAAATAAATAAAATTATCTTTATATATAAAGTAATCATTATGAAAGCTTCCGTTCCTAGGCTCTCTTCCTCACCTAATTATGAGGAATAGAAAAACTACGGCATTTTTTTTTAAAAAAAAAATAAACAAATGGGCCTAACTACCTCAAACAAACAAAAATAAAAAAAGACCTATAACAAAATATTTAAAAAGAGATAGGGATGAAAGGTAGATAGAAAATTAGATTCAAATTTAGATTAAACTTTAATCAAATCTCCGAGAAAAGAAATCAAAACTAAAACCAAGTTTCCTACGTATTTTAGATATTTTTTATATCTAAAATGACTTTTTTTTATCACTATAAAATGACATTTTTTAAAATCAATTATCACTTTAACGAAAAAATTTATTATCATTTTAAATTATTAAATAAAATACTTTGATGCCTTGGTCCCGGACTGTGGGATCCCATTGTTGTTATATAATAATATCACCTATATTAAAAAAAAAATTCATAATTTTAGACATTCATGTTAAAAAAGGAAAAAAACATAAAAACCACATCTACATCTTGTCTCTAACCATCTTTATCCACGTTAAAAGAGAAAAATAAAATAAATTTGACTATAAAAATAATCTTTAAAAAAAAAAAAGCATTGAGAGCTTATGAAAACTGTTTAATGCAATTGATAAACAATAAAGCAAATGTAAAAGAAAATAAAATTGATTAAAAGAACAATTATCTTATATATATATAAAGCAAAAATTTGAAGAAAGTTTATGAAAACTATTTGATGAAATTGATCCTAAAAAATCTCATAGAGAACCGAAGATTTAATTTAGTTTATGGGACAATTTAGATTTCAAATTCTTGAAATAAAATAATTGATAGAGACGACACATCTGGAATTAAGAATAAAAACGAGAAAATAAAATTGGACATGTTTATAGTTGAAAAACAATCCTAAACAACACAGACAAGCAAGAGCTACAAAAAAAAAACATAACAAAAAAAAATTAAGAAACAAGTAGAGAAAAAAGAGAAAGAAATAGACATACTTTGAAAATTTTGAAAGAATTTGTAAGTCCTAAATTGTTATTCTTTTTCTTAAATATATGAATCAATGGTATGTATTTACAACAAAATTGAAAAAACAAAAAAGAAATACAATCATTAAACTGAACTCGCATTTTTATTTACAAAATTGAAAAAGAAAAAAAAAACTTATAAGACCATTAAATTGTTTAAACTTTGAGAGCAATGATATGCTACTTCACCTTATTTACTCTCTTTGATACGTGAGAATCATTTGTGGTTTTTCTCCAAATCTTCAACATATGAGGATCACATCAATCTGCTTGCAAAAGCATTTAGAAAAAAGAAATTGCATGTTTTTTTAGGCATTTAACGTGACGATTAAAAAAATAATAAAAATTAAAATCTTAAAATCAAATATAAATAATTTATTTTGAAACAAAAGTATAGCCAAAAATATTAGAGAGCAAAAAAAAAAAAAAAAGAAAAGAAAAAAAAAAAAAAAAAGAAAGAGAGAGGAGAGAGAGGAGTTACTAGTTCAGAATGGAGAGTTTAATTTACTTACTTAAAAAGATGAGAGATATAGTTTTTATTTTAGATTTTAGATTCTAGATTCTATGTTGAGTTTATATATATATATATAATATAGTATTAGATTTTAGATTTTTTATTCTTATTTTTTGTAAATTACATTAAATTTATTATTATTATTATTATTATTATTATTATTTATTATATTATTATTATTATTATTTTCATAGCCCCTTTAGATTTTAGAAGATTTTAGATAGAGTTTAAGTATACAATTCTTTTATTTTTTTTATTATTATTTACACGTGAATTATAAATCTACGTGTGAAGGTATAATTTTTTTAGTTTTCTATTAATTATTTAGGTTAGATGTTTCTCCATATTTTGATAGGAATAAAATAGTCATCTAACTAATTCAAACTTGATTTAGGATTTATGGAAATATATAGATAAAATAATTTATAACTAATTAAAATTTGAACTAGGGTTTATTGGAGTTAATATAGATAATCAAATTTTAAACCAATAAAATCAAATATCCAAAATCTACACGTGAATGGTTCTTCTTTTATATATATATATAATATATATATATATTTTAACGATACCAAAATCTACAAATTTAATCTAGACCCAAACAATATCAAAATCTTCAAATCTAAGTTACGCGCGAGAAAGAATCAAATATTAGAGACAATCAAATTTTAAACCAATAAAATGAAATATCTAAAATCTACACGGTATATATATATATATATATATTTTTTATTGTTTTAATGATTTTAATGTAAATTACCTTAAATAACCACATAACCAATCACTAAAAGATGCAATAGAGGAACAAATGTTTCTCTCCCATAACCACTTTTGGATAGTGTAAAAAATAACAAGGTATTTAAGTGGGTTTTATTGGGTTTTTGGAAAACAGTTAAAGGCCCAATGGCATTATCGTAAATAATGAGCAATGGCTTTTTTGTAATTACTCTTTCTTTTTCTCGGTATCAGTGGATACTTAAAATTACAGATTTGTGATCATTAATAAATTAATTCAAGCTGGTTCTCAAAGTGGATGTAAACCAAAAACCACTAAGATCTTTACTATTTTCGATTTATTTTTGTTGGTTGTTTGCGTTCTGTTTGGCCCTCTGAGTTAGGTTCAGAAACTCTCACAAGTGGTATCAGAGCTCCAGTTGATCCAATGAGGGTGTGTGGTAGTGTGTGCTGGCATATTCTTTGTTCAAGATTTTTGTTGGAATTAATTTGACAGATGGCTTCGATGTCTACACAATTCGAAGTTGTTAAATTTGATGGGAAAGGTGATTTCGGGTTATAGAGGAAAAAGATTAGGGTTGTTCTGGTACAACAAAAGATAGCCAAAATCTTAGACAAAGATAACCTTCCACCAACAATTACCGAAGCTGAAAAAAGGGATGTAGATGAGATGGCCTATTCGATAATAATTCTATATCTGTAGTGCTTAGGCTAGTAGATGAGGCCACTACTACAGCAGAGTTGTGGAAGAATTATTTGACTAAGTCCTTGCCAAATAAATTATATCTAAAGGAGAAATTCTTTGGATATAAGATGGACTCAAGTAAAGGCTTGGAAGATAACCTAGATGAATTCCATAAGATTATAGTTGATCTCAATAACATCGGTGAGAAGATGTCGGATGAAAATCAAGTAGTTATTCTTCTGAATTCTTTACCAGAATAGTATCGAGAAGTTAAGGCAGCTATTAAATATGGACGGGATTCATTGTCCGTGGATATAGTGTTGGATGCCTTGAGAACGAGAAATCTCGAGATTAAAAAAGAACGCAAGGATGGAAAGTTACCCATGGCCAGATGCAGAAATGAGAAAAAGAATGGAAAAGGAAAAGAGTCGAGATCCAGGTCGAAATCAAAGGGGATAAGCAAAAAGTGTTTCCTATGTCATAAAGAAGGACACTTTAGAAAGAATTACCCTTTGAATAAGAGCGAGGAAGCATCAAGTAGCAAGCATGCAGGGGATTCTAGTGCAGCAAATATTACTGATGGGTATGATTCAACAGAGGTCTTGATGGTGTCCAGCAGGGACATTCAGAATGCTTGGATCATGGATTCAGGGTGCACGTTTCACATGACTCCTAATCGGGATTTCTTGATTGACTTTCAGGAAAATGATGGGGATCAGTTCTACTTGGTGATAATGGTGCTTGTGATGTAAAAGGAATTGGGTCAGTTCGAATTGCAACACATGATGGTATGATCAGAATTCTTATAAGGTATGTTCCAGAACTCAAATGAAATCTAATTTCTCTAGGCAAATTAGATAGAGCAGGTTATTCTTATAAATCTGAGAATGGAGTTTTGAAGGTTATCAAGGTTTCTTTGGTTAAGCTGAAGGGAACCTTGAGGAATGGTCTTTATGTGTTGGAGGGTACTATAGTTTCATGTAGTGCTGCTATTGCATCTGAGAAAGAAACAGATAAGTCCATATTATGGCATAATAGATTAGCTCATGTGAGTGAAAAAGGTCTTCAAGCTCTTTTAGAACAAGGTTTGCTTGGAAGAGTTAAAGACATTGAACTCCCATTTTGTGAACATTGCATAATGGGAAAGTCTACCAGAGTGAAGTTTAGGAAAGGGAACCATTCTACTAAAGAAATTTTAGATTATATTCATTCAGATTTGTGGGGTCCTACAAAGGTACCTTCTATGGGAGGTTCGAGATACTTTATGTCAATGATTGATGACTTTTCAAGAAAGGTATGGATGTATCCACTGAAACAGAAGGTCGAAGCTTTTGGAAAATTTCTTGAATGGAAAAATAAGTTGAGAACCAGACAGGCAAAAGGTAAAGTATCTGAGGATAGACAATGGTTTGGAATTTGTGAACCACAAATTTGATACATTTTGCAAATCTGAGGGAATTACGTGACATTTTACTGTTACATACATTCCACAACAGAATGGTTTAGCTGAGAGGTTCAACAAAACAATTATGGAGCGTACAAGATGTCTCTTGACAAATGTTTCATTACCCTTAAAATTTTGGGGGGAAGCTGCCCAAACAGTTTGTTATCTTATTAATAGGAGTCTGTCTTCCGCTTTAGGCCTAAAGACTCCTCAGGAGATAATAGACAGAAAAAGCTCCAAGCTTGGATCATCTCAGAATGTTTGGATGTTCATCTTATGCTCATGTTAAGGAAGGGAAGCTAAATAAGAGGGCACTGAAATGTATGTTTATTGGCTATCCTCATGGTGTTAAAGGATATAAGCTTTGGTGCTTGGAAGAGGGCAGAAATAAATGCATTTTCAGCAGAGATGTGACCTTTAATGAAACTGAGATGCCATTTCATGTCAAAGAGCAGCAAAAACAGCAGACAGTTGATTAGGTTGAGGCAGAGGTTATAATTGATTCTAAAGCACAACATCAGTTAGTTCAGGTGATTCCAGTGATCAGTTATCCAGTTATGATGGCAGATAGCCTCAACTGTAGAGGACTTTGATTGATGAGGGAGCTTTTGGTGAAGAAAGCTCAAGTAGCAGTGACCTACAGAACTATCAGCTTACACGTGACAAGCCTCAGCGAGTGAGGCATGCTCCTACGAGGTATGGTTATGCTGATTTAGTTGCTTATGCTCTTACTTGTGTAGCTGACAGTATTTAAGCAGAGCCTCTTACTTTTGAGGAGGCTATTGTATCTGATTCGAAGGAACAGTGGAAGGATGCTATGGAAGCAGAATTGTTCTCATTGCAGAAGAATCAGACATGGTCATTGGTTCCAATGCCTCCTAATCAGAAGCTCATTCAGTCAAAGTGGATTTATAAAATCAAGCCAAGTACAGGAGGTGACAGCAAGCCTAGGTATAAGGCTAGACTGGTAGCCAAGGGCTACACACAAAATGAGGGAGTTGACTTTCATGAGATTTTCTCTCCAGTGGTGAGGCATTCGTCCATTCGATTAATTTTATCTATTGTTGTTCACTTTGATATGTTTGTTGAACAGATGGACGTCACCACAGCTTTCCTTCATGGAGAATTGGAGGAAGTGGTCTACATGGCTCAACTTAAGGGCTATGAGGTGAAAGGAAAGGAAGACATGGTTTTTCGTCTTCACAGTTTTCCTTCATGGAGAATTGGAGGAAGTGGTCTACATGGATCAACTTAAGGGCTATGAGGTGAAAGGAAAGGAAGACATGGTTTTTCGTCTTCACAGGTTTCCTTCATGGAGAATTGGAGGAAGTGGTCTACATGGCTCAACTTAAGGGCTATGAGGTGAAAGGAAAGGAATACCTGGTTTGTCGTCTTCACAGGTCCATCTATGGACTGAAGCAATCGTCGAGACAATGGTATATCATGTTTGACACCTTTATTTTGAAGCAGGGGTTTCAGAAGATTTAGGTGAACTGAAAAGGATCCTAGGCATGGATGTGAAAAGAAATAGGGAGAAAGGTTTATTAACCATTTCGCAGGAGAGTTATGTGCATAAACTGCTTGAGAATATAATATGTCTGGTTGTAAAGCAGTTTCGACACCCTTAACATCTCATTTTAGGCTTTCTTCGTCTCAGTGTCCTGCTACTGAATAAGAAATGTTAGAGATGACTAATATTCCCTATTGTAATGTTGTTGGAAGTATTATGTATTTAATGGTTTGTACTAGGCTTGACTTGGGTTATGCTATGAGTATGATAAGTAGGTTTATGTCAAATTGGAGTGTAGTTAAATGGGTGCTTCAATATTTGAAAGGTAGTGCAAGTGTATCATTGTGTTTTAACTAAATCAGTACTGTTGGAAGGCTTCACAGATGCAGATTATGCTGCAAATCTTGACAAAAGAAGGTCTCTATCAGATCACATTTTTTGTTTGTTTGGTAATGTGATCAGTTGGAAAGTTGCTCTACAGTCAGTTGTTGCCTTGTTTATTTCAGAGTATATTTCAATAGTGAAGCTGTGAAAGAGGCAGTGTGGTTGAAAAAAATAGTTGGTTATTGTCACAGGAGTTCATTCCTATCATCCGTTGTGATAGCCAGAGTGCTATTCATCTGGCGAAGAATCCATCTCATCACGAACGGTCTAAGCATATCGATGTCAAATTTCATTTTATCAGAGTTGTAGCCCAGAAAGATGTTGAACTGGTCAAGGTTCATATAGTTGAGAATTTGTCATTAACCAAAGTTCTTCCTGCCCATAGGTGTAAATACCTATTAGATGGTCTGAATATTAAATATAGGAAGATTGGAGAATCAGCTTGACAGTTATATATTAGGAGATTTATAGAAAATAACAAGGTATTTAAGTGGGTTTTATTGGGTTTTTGGAAAAAAATTAAAGGCTGTAAATAATGAGCAATGACTTTTTTGTAATTACTCTTTCCTTCTCCACTTAGGGCTGCAAATCGTGGGCTTTCATTCGGCAAAAAAAAAAACGAGTAGCCGCCTGTGCTGAAGAGACAGAGAGCAGCCGTGAGTGAGCAACCCGGCTGAAGGAAAAACCAGTAGCCGTCGGAAGAAGAAAAAAATCGTTGGGCAGCAGCCGCCGGTCAGGGGAGCAAAGCCGGCAGTTTCGGTTTTGGAAGCTCACGGAGAAGCAGTGCTGGGTATCGTCCGTCCGCGGCGTCGAGCGTGGGTGTCTGCGCTGGTTCGATCCGGTCTGAGCAGAACTTTTGGTTCTGGGTGGGTTCCGGTTTGGGTTTGCTGCAGATCTAGTTTTGGTAGTTCGCCGGTAAGAGGCGGATAACACTATTTTGCAGCGGGTTGTTCTTCAGAGGCCAGATCTCTCGGTATCAGTGGATACTTAAAATTATAGATTGTTAATTTCGTTGATTATCTATAATTTGTAAAATTCCTTTATTGCTCATTAATAAATTAATCTCAGTAGATGGAGATCAACTTTACTGTTTTCGATTTATTTCTACTTATTGTTTAAGTTCTGTTTAGCCTTATAAGTTAGGTTCAGAAACTCTCTATGATAATATAGATTAATATAAATTTACCATTTTTTTTATAATTGCACTTCCTTTTATGACTTTTTTTATCTATTTTTTTAAATGCCAATATTCTGTTAATTCACCCAAAGTAAGGTAAAATTTGATTTCATATATATTGTATTCCTCTAATTTTTTAAATTAATTTGTTCATCACAATTATTTAAAACAACAACATACCAAATTATTTTTCTTCAATACAATTTGTTATAATAATTGGCTGAAACAGTTTGTTACAAAAATTGTTTCTAGGTTGATGGAGACCATTGTAGAAAATTGGAATACTGTATAAATTTGAACACCATTAGTCAATTACAGAATCATATGAAAAGATATATAAAAAGGAAGTATATGTTAATAAAAGTATATTTTATAAGATTATCATGATGACAGTATGATCATAAAATAAAAAGGTGATTTAGACAGATTCTTACTGAAGATGTGATTGAATATTTTACATTATATTTTATAAGGAAAAATAGTAGAAGGGGAGAGGAATGAAGTGGATGTATAATTAATGAGAGACAATATAAAAGGAAATAAGAGGAAAGAGATGGATTAAGGTGTAATCTAGACCCAAGAAAATTTACTTTTAATTTTCGGATGGTATGAAAAATTTTCCTTCATGCCTTCATTCAGTGATTGCCATAAGAATAGCATTAAGAATTTTATGAAAGTCACGTAATAAATAAATAATAAATTAATAAATTATTTAATGAGACGTTAAATGATGAATGAAGCAGTATGTAGTGCGTAGGATTAGATTTTTTTCCCCTTAGCTTACATCAAAATATTGCATAATATAAAATTCAAAAGGAATGTAGCAAATAAGAGGATCAAGGGAAGATATAATAATTGGCCTTTTATAGTGCAGGTAAAACTAGCTGTCCAAGCACTAATCATTTTAATTATTGTGAATTATCACCTATTTAATATCTTTTATGGGTTATAATAAAAAAAAAATAATACTAGAAAAGAAAAACGTTATTGTAAAAATGAAGAGCAAACGAAACATAACAAGAAGACGGATATCGAAAAAATATAATATAATATATTAAAACAAAATAAAACAATAAAATAACAAGAAATTACAAATTCTATGGAAATTAGGAAATTTTCTCCAAGCTTTTTGGATTTCTCACCGATCTTCACACCTCTACAAAGACCATAAATAACCACTATTTATAGAGATTTTGGCTACTAGGATTTGGCATATTTGGACACAAATCATGTATAACCTTATGACATGTGGCCTACACTTGGGTAATTGGCAAATGCCACTTGGTCTTTTGCATGATTCACATTATACATATATTATGATATTTATAATACTCCCCCTTAATACTTATTATATGTATGAAATATGTCTCGTTAAAATCTTAATAGGAAAAAAAACCCAATGAAAAAGAAATCATAGTAAAGGAAAAAGAGTTTATATTTCATATAATCTAATATTTCCTCCCCTTCACGAAAACATCACTTGATATCTCTAAATCGCCACATTCCAATGTTGTGCACCAATTGTTCAAAGGTTGCGGTTGGTAATGCTTCTATAAATAAGTTTATCAGGTTATCCTTCGAATAAATTTATTGTATAGTGATGTCACCATTTTCTTCAAGATCATGAGTGTAAAAAGGTTTTGGTGAAATATGTTTTGTTCTATCTTCTTTAATATATTCTCTCCTGATTTGGAACATGCATGATGTATTGTCTAGTATAATATCGTTGGAAGATTTTTATTAGAAGACGAGCCACATGTTTCATGAATGTGTCGAGTCATTAATCTTAGTCATATACGTTCTCTACTAGCTTCATGAATTGCAAGAATTTTAGCATGATTTAAGGGAGTGATGGTTATGGTTTGTTTCACTAATCGCTATGATATGACAGTTCCTCCACACATGAACAAATAACCTATTTCGAACCTAGTTTGTGTGGATCAGATAAATATCCAAAATTTATATAACCAACTAGATCAAAACTTGATTTATGAAAAATTATAATAGACAATAAAATAAACGAAAATACCTACCAATATAGCACTATTTAAATAGTTGCGCATGTCAAATGTTAACCAACCACCTTTCAAATTTTTTTTTTCAATTTTCAAGTTTGCCCTTCTCTACTCCTCTCCCTTTTAATTTTTGCCCCTTTTTCTTCTCCTTTCCCTCATGTTCTCCATTCTTTTTTTTCCCTTATTTATTCTCCACTCGTGTTGTGTGTGATCCATTCCTTTTTTTTTTCTTTTTTTTTTTCTTATTTTTTTTTTTTAAAAAATGGCTTCATTTGTTTATTGCTTACTTTTTAATTTTTTTCTTTCTTTTTCGTTGTTAATTTTGATTTTCTATCTTCAATTTTTCTATTGTTAATTTTTTTTATTGCTTACTTTTAATTTTTAATTAAAATTAATTAATTTAAAAAAGTTGAGAAGGCTAGATTTTGAACCAAGGAACTGAAAGAACTATTTTTCTCAATTTCTAAAATTTGAGTTCTTTTTTAGAAATGAAATGAGAAATGAGAACGTTATAAACAAATCCATTTTTTTTGTAGGACTTTAAAAGTATGGAATTTGACAGTAATATACTTCTATCATTGGTAACCTGTGATATCAGTAATAGACTTCTATCTCTGGTAACTTGTGATATCAGTAATAGACTTAGTTTATTAGTGATAGGGTTCCTATCACTAATGAACTATGTGAATCAATGATATAATCTAGGTAGATATCGTAATATTTGTGTATCGACAATATCAATTATCAATGATATTAGTGATAGAACTTAGATAGATATCAGTCATATTACTTAGGTAGATATCAAGGATAGAAGTCTATTAGTGATAAAAGTCTATTATTGATAATCATGATAAAAGTTTCTCAATAATAGCCACGAAAAGTATTGAGTGTTAATCTTTCAAAATTGATAGTCACTAATGAAAGTCTATAAGTGATAGTCAATAATATTTTCTATCATTGATAGCTTAATCTCTGATGATTTTCCATCACAGTTAATAGCCACTTATAGAAGTCTATCATTAATGATAAAAAAGAATGACAAAAGTTATTTCTGATAATATATTATCAATGATAGAAGCTATCACAAATAACCATGATATTAGTGATATCAGTGATAGAAGTTAGATGATATCCATATATCGATGATATCAATGATATAAAAGCCGATTCCATTTGGTGCAAGTCTATCATTTATAGCCATTGTTAAAAGTTATCGGTGATAACCACTAATAGAAGATAGGAAATAATAAATGCTATCAGTGATATGACTTAGGTATATATCAATTAAATGAATGATATTAATGATATTGTTGATATGACATAGGTAGATATCACCGCGACCCTTGGATACCGAAGGCGTCCTTAGGTCTTATAAACCTCTTATTGATAGACTTTTATTACTTATAGCCTTAAATGTTAATTTTTTAAAGTTGATAACTACTTATGAAAGTCTTGATGGAACTGTTGAAGGTCCTTGAGCGGAAGCATGGGATCAGATCAAATAACCAAAATATACAGAACATAAATTTTACAGCAAAAAACAAACAGATTATGCATTTAAAAGAAAAAAATTACAGTATGCTTTAAAACAAAAATTGCATAATAGTAAAAAGGTTTAAGAAATCTTACCCTCGAAGAACTCTTCTTCACGAGATTCCTTCTCCAAAACTTGTCATGAACAATCTCGAACACTCTAACCGTCAATGAGGACACCACCATGAAAGTTTCCTCTGTATTGTCTTGATGAGAATCCAAGAGTTTTGTGGGTTCTGGCTATTTTAGAAGAGAGAGTTTTGAGAGTATTGAGAGAAAGAGATGAAAAACCAATTTTCTCACAAAACTCTTTTGTGTATTTCTATCTTGTAAAAAATTACACATCAGGAAGAAGAAGAACTACTACCACGTTTTAGAGAGAAAAAAAAGGGGGAAAGGAGTTACAAATCCCTCCCAAAAAGATTTTTAAAATAAAATAAAATAAATTTATTTATTTTCATAAATCAATATATATTATATGATAACTACCTTATCATATAATATATATATTAAACTATATATTATATCAAATATAACACATAAACTATAGATTCTATATTGTATCAAATACAATATAACCTATAGTTTCTATTCTCTCACTAATGACATTTAATATAAATCTCATTTATGTTAAATTTAACTATATGAATCAAATTTATATGATTAATATTTGGATCATATTCAAATATTTATTTTCTCTCAAATAAATTTTATATTACAATGTATCATATACATTATAATAATTATATCATATATAATTAGTTTAAATTAATTATATCACATATAATTAATTCCCTCAATTAATTTGAATAATTCAAATTAATCCAAAAGTTGATTCTCATTAATTCCCATTGAGCTACAAAGGGGACCTCATGGATATGTAGCTTGAAGCTTCAACGGTACGTGAATAATTAATTAAACTCCTCCCTTTAATTAAATTATTCACCATCCGTTAACTGGCATTCCACTAAAGACCGACAGTTGCACTCTTCGCATTACATATATATTTCTGTGTCCATTGGATATAACTAGTCAACAATACGATGACCCTTCATAAATTACTCGTAAGTACAGTTGTGCCAAAATTACTGTTTTGCCTCTGTAGTTACATCTAACTCCTTAAGTACTACTGATCCCTCTAATAAATAATAAATCATATTCCAACTATGACCAAACCCCTCTCTTGTAGATCCATTTGCAATCTATAGGTTTAACCTCATTAGGTAGATCTACAAGATCCCAAACTGAATTGAAGTACATAGACTCCATTTTGAGATCTATGACTTTGATCCACTCATTCCTTTGGGGTAGCCTACAAATAGGCATAGTTTTGAACGAGGTTCTAGTTTTTTAGGATTTCCCTCAAGCACATGTGCTGGGTAACCCTAGATTCTGAAATGACGTAAACTAGCTTTACGACCATTCCATAACTTCAAAGGTGTTCTGGTAACACTTTTGGATGGAACATAGTTCAAAATATACGCTGCAGTCTCAACCCCAAAACGAGTCAGGTAAGGAATCGCAACTCATCATAGACTGAATCATGTCTAACAAGATTTGATTTTTCCTTTCTGATACACCATTCTGCTGAGGCGTATCAAGTGCTGAGAGTTGGGTTACAATTCCATGTTCCATCAAATAGTTTTGGAATGTCTAATCCATAAACTCTCCACCTCGATTAGATCGAAATGTCTTAATAGTTCTATTTAATGCATTTTCTGTTAGTTTAAGAAAGCACACAACGAAAGAAAACATGATCATAAAGTATTCTAATCCATCAATTTTGGCTCTAAATTAAGCATGCTCATTAAATAAAAATAGGGTTTCAAACATACCTTTGAAGATCTACTTCAAACTTGAAATTTGGCTGCAATTCTCCCTTCTTCTGTTCGTGAACCACCACTAAAGCTTTCCTACTATCCTCTAGGTGTCTTAGATTGAGTTGTGAGACTCAAAACAACCTGAATCAAAGGGAATTTTGTGGAGAAGGACATTGGTTTTTTCTGGTTTTCACGTGTTGAAGAACACTTTTTTCACTTGTTGAAGAACACTTTCTTCAACCTTCTGATTTCAACCCAAAAATTTATAAGTTGCATGCCTTTTTCAGCTCAATCAAGAGTGTTTTTATGCAGATATTTCATACAGCTATATTGCCTCAACAAAAGCCAACTCCTTAAAATCTGATGGTGGAATTTGGTGTTATAAGGTGACTAAGGTGCTAGCTTGAAACCCATAGTGGAAAAATCCAACTTTAGGGTTTTTCCAATTTCCTTTTTATTTTTCCATTTTGAAACTAATTTTCAAAATCAAAAATATTTTTCAATTTTAATTCTTTTAATTAAAACTGAAAATTTATTAATTTTACAAAAATTGATTCAAAAATTAATTGTTCTGATAAAATTAATAATTAATAAAAAATTAATTAAACAATTTTATTAATTTTATTAATTTAATATCAAATATTAAATTAATTTGTCACCAACTTCATCACCATGAATCCCTATTCATGAAGTTAATGTTTAAATCATATTTAAATATTAATCAATTCTCCTATTTTATTTATTTCAAAATTAAACGTGTAATTATATCATATATAATTACTAATTCTCTTAATTCGAATTTGAACGTTTCAAATCAACTTATTGTGCTATTCTAAGGCTTATTCCATTTATGAGCTAGTAGGGGGACCTAATGGACCTACAGATCATGGGCTTCAACAATATGAGATTAATTAGTTAAACTATTTACATCGAATCAACCCCCATTCGTTAACTACTGTGTCACTCCACTAAAGCCTAGTAGTTGCACTCTTCTCATTGTAGATATATTGTATCCACTTAATGTAACCATGATTAGTAAGTTAATCCTTCACAGGTTGTTCGTAATAGTAGCTAGGTCAAATGGTTGTTTTACCCCCGAGATTAACTCTTGTTTCTTAAGTCCCATTGATCATTTAATGAACAATTGGTTTGTGATCCAATCATCAAACCGAGTCCCTTTCGGGCTAATGAGAGGGTGGGGTCCCTTGTTCAAAACCCGGAGACAGTACTTAAGGGAATAACCTCTCTATTATCCCTGAAAGCAGGTAGGAGTAAATTCTTTATTGCACCCTATGTCCCCAGCTATCTACCCAGTCTTACCCCTGAAATGGGAGGCTTATTGAGCCGACGCAGTTGAGCCAATCCTCACCTATGAAAATCTAAGGATAATCCCGAATAAACAGAAGTTCATAGTTATCTCAAGATTAAGGTTAAGTTACCTAGGTCATCGTTATGAAATAGTTAGTCTTAAATAGTAAACAACGTTATAAAGTAAGAGTGACTTATTTCTTGGTCCAATCTTATGCAAACTCATTACACAAGACGCCCCCACTCCTCATGTCACCTCATGAATGAATTAGGATCACTTCGTTTGTAGCACTTTACAACTTCTTGTAACAACTACAGAGTAAACCATATTCGATAGTGTTATCAGAATAAGATATCCAACCTTATTCATATACTATATATCATTTTGACTATTTACTCGAATCTGATCCACTCTTATATCTCCACATAAAGTTCAAGTACCCATGTAATAGTTATGGATTTTTTGGTTTATTGGATTTATTTCTAATACGAAATAAGCAATTCATATATTCAATAACAACTTTATTGAATCCACACTTCAACAACTTTATTGATTTACAAAATAAGTTTATTGTTTTACAAAACCACAAGTTTTAGGGCATAAAACTCAACAAACTCCCACTTGGACTAAAATTTCAATAGTAACATACATATGAATACATAATGTTGAGTTTTTGAGTTTACAGAGAAATACAATAAACTAGGGCATCACATACCCATGGTTTTCCTTTAGGTATCACATACCCATCCTTAGGTATCACATACCCATGGATTTGTCTCCCACTTGCCCTAGATTATATAACCCGTAGTCATATTCTCACTAGGTGATCCTTAAACACTTTAGCTAAGAGGATCGCTGTAAACAAATTAGTATACAGTGGACTTTTATTCAAACAGTATAGCGAATGCATCTTATTTCCACAACTTCTTGTTTCTCGATATTTTCACTTAGACTTGATGACTTGACTTTTCACTAAACCCAAATTATGGCTAGGCTATCATACATTTCTCCCATTATATTGAGGCACTCTTAACTTTTGAGTAAAATGCATCTGACCTGTCTAAACAACTTTTGTCACAGTGTCAACCTTAATTAATAACTCTTATTGATATACACTTAGTTTTTATGGAAACTAAATAATATATGGTGATCTCGTATACTTTTCCAGAAAATTTAGCTTTTGTCAACACAAACACTTGATTTTCTTTTACTTGAAAAGTATACTACTTTTGGGTTACCTACAGATAGGCATGCCATTTGAACTATATTCCAACATTTAAAGGTTCAATACTAACACATGTGCCGATCTATTCCAAAGTTTTGAATTATGTAAACACCTTTTACATATCATAAACAGCTTTTATGAGTTCTCCATATCTCATATGGAGTTTTAGAAACACCTTAAAATTGGAATGGTGTTCAAAACGATCAAGGCAACTTAGGTGTAGAGAGTTGTCACTAGACTTCATGTACTATTATAATAGCCCTAGAAATCTAAGATTCTCTGTACTCTCTACCTCAAACTAATCAAAACGTTTCGATTATTTTACCTTACAATTTTATACACCTTGAACCTTTCAAGTGTTCTAAACTTATAACTTAGGTAAACATAACTGTACTTTGAATAATTACTGTAATGTTCATACCCTCTTATGGTTTAACATTCTGGATGTATAAGCTTTAAGGGTTCTTTGGTTAAAAATTTGATCATCTTATCTCTAAGATAAAACACACATAAAATCAAAAGATTTTGTCTTCTAACTTATTTAGATAACCACTTTTAACGTTCTTCTTAATCTCATTAAGATATTATGTGACAAAATTTTCAATTACCAAAGATAAGTACTAGAATACACTTTTTGCATTACTGTTTATCAGTCGTTTTAAATATCTAAATATTTGAAATAGCCTTTATCTTGGTTGGTTTTAACTTAGAAGTTGCTTTATGGTGGAACAAATATAAAATATATCTTTTGCTAATAAACATTTCATTTACATCAAAGGATTTTATACAACTTGCCATTTACGAAAGATAAAACAACTTTCATTACATTTAATAAAAGTACAAAGATCTATTTTTTGTCAGCTACTTTAAGATCTTCCTACTAGTTTTCCTGAGATACTCTCCCATGTTCACAACCTGAAACATTATCTCATTTGCAAGCAACCTTCAGGAACTAATTTCCTTATTTTGTTTTCTCCGCTCGTTTCTTTGCAAGGTACTGTGGACAGTTTCTCTTCAATGCCCATCCTCACTACAGTAGAAACATTTTCCTTTGTCTACAGCTTTGACCTTGCCTTTGCGGCCATTAGAAGTTTTCTTTTCCCTTTTTTCTTTGTTCTTTTTCACTGGAATACTCTTATTCTTAGAAGAAGAAGCAACATCAGAGGACGATCCTCTTTTCTCAGTAGCAGCAACATTTACCTCCGCTTCTTGTCCTTTTGTTTTTAAAATAGATTGAAAAACCTGCAGCTCGTTAAGAAGTGTAGTCAGGTTGTATTCTATCTTGTTCATTAATTCGTTGGTGCGAAATTGCAAGAAGCTCTTCGGAAGAGACTCTAGAATAAAACCGACTTGGCTTCTCTCGTCTATAATAGCTCCGTTTACCTCTACCACATTGAAATGGACCATCATGTCCAAGACATTTTCTCTAATAGAGGCCCATTCTTTCATTTAACAATTGTAAACATATTTGATAGCATCATGCCTTAGGGAGAAGGACGGTTGTCCAAATATCCCACGTAGAGATTCCATAATCTCTTTGGCAGTATACATGTTTTCGTGTTTTTTAGCTAAGAAATCAGATGTGCTGGCAAGAATGTAGGCATGGGTTTTCTTATTTACTTTCGTCCAATTAGCGTATGCTTATTGAACAGTTCAGTTTGCATTTGAGCTAGGGATGGGAGGACATTCCTCTGTCAAAACGAACCTTAAATCATCTATCATCAATATTGTATTCAAGTTTGATTTTCATGTAGCATAATTATCCCCAATTAATTTATCCGAAGCCAACAATTGTATCAATAAACTAGTCATTCTAAAAATATAAACAAATTCTCTATTAGTGAATTGCTTTTAAACCCGATCATGTTTTAGCAAAGTAATAATGTACCCAAAATTCATTATTTTTGCAATGATACTATATGGAGGCTGAGTATGTAGCGGCTTGTGAAGTTGCTAAGGAGGTCGTTTGGCTCAGGAAATTCCTGACTGGTCTGGAAGTTGTTCCAAACATGTCAAAGCCCATCACACTTTATTGTGATAATAGTGGTGTTGTGGCTAATTCGCGTGAGGCTAGGAGTCATAAGCGTGGCAAGCACATAGAGTGGAAGTATCATCTTATCCGAGATATTGTGCATCGAGGGGAAGTGATTGTCACTAAGATAGATTCAGAGCACAATGTTGCTGATCCGTTTACGAAGGCCCTCATAGCTACAGTGTTTGAGGGTTACCTGCAGAGTATGGGTCTGTGAGATAGACCACAGCTGGACTAAGTCAAGTGGGAAATATTTTGCTAGGTGTGTTATGCCCTAGTTTATTGTTTTGTGTACTTTTATTTTATTATCTTGTACACCCCAGTAGCTTTAGGACAAGTGGGAGATTGTTGGGGTTGATGTCCTAAATCTCGTAGGGTTCTATAGTCTGTAAACCTTGTATGAACAAACTTCTATGTGATTAATAATATTCGATATTTTATTCACTTTGTCTATAAAATATGTGATATTTTAGTTGCATTAACCACAAACCAATGAACTCACATCCAAGGTTATCGTTGTAACTTAAACATGTATGTGGAGACCAATAACGGGCATAAATGCACGTTATCATAGTGCTAAGTTCTTAAACAATGCTGACTTGCGTTGATAAAACATGTTAAATTGCGTCCAAAAAGCATCAGATTCATAATATTGCGGTCACATGCGTTCATCGCATTAGAATAGTTGATTTTTGTATTTTTGTGCAGAATATGCAATGACACAAGGTGAAAATTGCAATCATAGGAAATCATTGGTCGAGCGCAGTATTACCGCAAGGTTTTGCGGTGATCGTGTTCGCAAATATTCACCCGAGAAGGATTGCCACAACTTGGTCAGCGCAACATAGTGGGCACATTTGGGTGAAAGGCTAATTAATCACGATGGGACAGAAAGCTGATGACAGTCGAATCCGAATAAATTGACAGCTGATAATGATCACAAGTACATTTAGTTTTTCGGTGACAAATATTCAGCGCATCAGTCAGGAATTAAAGTCGTCCCATCTGTACAATCATGAGAGAGAAGTCGCTTTTCACCCTGGATGTTCTATAAATACCAAGGGCATCCTTCAGAAAAGGGGTTGGTCAGTTGATCAGTTCACCAGTTTACAAATTTGAGAGCTCAGCTCGTCTTTGTTCATAGTTTTCCTTTTGTTTTAAGGGGGAGCAAGAGAAAAGTGGTGACACCAGAGATCGCTCAGGGAAACTCGAGAGAGAACCTTGAGGCGTAGAAGCAAAGAGCGGGCCGACTCTCGCAAGAGCGAGATTATCTTTTGAACACGAGTAGAAAAATAGTGTAAAAGCCTGGGCAACAAGAGATTGCTACCAGGCCTTTTATTCTATACTTGCATTTTCATTTTGTACTTCATCTTTATATTTATACAATGGAAGTTCTATTTCTACATCTGTTCACTCTCTTAGCATGCATGAGTAGCTAAACTAGTCGAATGGGTTGAGAAGAACTAAGCTAACATGACCTAGGAAGTTCATTGCTTGCGATTGTCTTGTTTTATGCTGTGCCAAATACCCTTTAGAGCTACTCGAGAGAGAGTCTAAAGAAAGAACCTAATGACTTGAGAAAGCTAGGTTAGAATCTGGACTCGAGAGAGCAAGATTAGAACTGCATAAACAAGAGATAGGGACTTAGAGATAAGCTCTGTTTGTCAACATGCATCGCATGCATCCTAGAGATGGGAATGATATTATGTGGTCGCCTTATTTGTGTGTGTCATTTTTTCATCGCATAAATAAGAATAGAGGCTTATGTATAGGTCCTATAGACTTAGCGCATATATAGCATGCATTCTAGCCTTAAAAGCCGTGGCATTCGCACCAAGAGGTAGTTTACTGTTATATGCATGTTGCATGATCGCATAGCATGAACGCATCCTAAGAAGTGTTAGCCGAAACTTTTCTCAACCCGTTCACCGCATACTCATCGCATTTCCCATTTAATCAACTCTTTTCAAACTCCGCCACATTTGTTCATTTTTCATTAATGCAAACAACAATCCCAACAATTTATTTATTTATCCGGTTACCGCAAAGTTTTCATAAAAATTACCAACGCAACCTTCTTTCATAAGTCCCTGAGTTTGACCCTGGACTTACCAGGAAACTCAGTGGAATTTACACTTGGATTCCACTGAGGAAACTTGAGTGCACAACGCAATTTCACCATCACATATCGTCCATAATTCACTTAATAAAATCAAGCATCAGAGACATACAGGTGGATCATGTTTAAGTGATAACCTAAATTCTTTGTAGTATATGGATAAGGTTAAGTACCTTATCTTGGTGACATTATGAGTATGGCCCGCTTTGTAGATGTTACAAATGTTGTAAAGTGCTACAAATGATTTGATCCTGATCATTCATGTATTAGACATGCGAGCACGGATATTATATACAAAGGAGTTTGTATAAGACCGGACCACGAAATGTTTAGTCTCATTATATAACACCGTTCATAATAGAGACTTTCATTTCACCAGGAGGACCATAGGTAACATTAGCTTAATCCTGAGTGAGTTGTGAACTCCTGCATATAAGGGTGGTCCTTTGATTTGTATGGGTGAGAGTGGCCAGATCGCCGACTCAACATGCCTACCATTTTGGGGATTCATCTTATTAGGGAGCTGGGAACTCAGCTACACAAGATGAAATTCACTCCTTCCCCGAAGCAGGGGTAAGTAGATAAATTACTCCCTTAAAGGCTGATTCAAGGTCTTGAACAATGTGGCGCCACACCCTCTCTTGGCCTGAGAGGGGTTTAGTCATAATGGGACTATGATTTATTGTTCATTAGAAGAATCGATGGTACTTAAGGAGTTAGATGTAACTATAGGGACAAAACGGTAATTTGGCTCAATTGTACTTACGAGCAATTTTTGAAGGGTCATCATACTGTTGATTGGTTATATCCAATGGACATAGAAATATATTTGTAGTGTGAAGAGTGCAGCTGTCATCCTTTAGTGGAGTGCCTGACAGTTAATGGAGGGTGGATAATGTAATTAAAGAGTTTAATTAATTATTCACGTACCATTGGAGCTTCAAGCTACAGGTCCATAAGGTCCCCTTGGTAGCTCAAAAGGATTTAGCAATTTTTGGGTTAATTTGAATTATTCAAATTAATAAGAGGGAATTTAATTATATATGATATACTTGATATAATGTATTTGATACATTATAGTTTAATTGGAGGAATAAATATTTGAATGTGATTCAAATATATTTTCTATGAATGAGATTCATAGTTGTTAAATTTAATATAAATATGATTTATATTAAATGACATAAAATAGAGAAAAAGAACTATAGTTTATATTGTATATGATGTGATATTAAAAAAATATAATACGATAAGTTGGTTATCATATTTATTTATATTATTTATTATTTTGAATAATAGTCCTATTTTCTCTCCAACCACTTTGGTGGGTGGTTAGTTGGTTTTTTATGGCATTTTAAAATAATGGAAAAATATATATTTTTCTTTTATTGAATACGATACAGACTTGTGAGTGATCTACACGAAAGGGACAGAGAGACTACACGATAGAGAAGCTTCTCTATGCGATAGTGTTTTCTTCTTCAATCGTCTTCCTCCTCCAAACTCAAAAACTCCCTCCTAACCAAAATAGTCAGAGCCCACAACTCCTGGATTCTCACCCCAAGTATATTGAAGGTTCTAAGTGGTGGTGTCTTCTTTTTGGTTCGTGAGATTCTTGAAAAAAGTCTTCATGTGTTCAAGTCTTGTGACAGTTTAAGGGATATACAAGAAGAAGGGTTCTTCAAAGGTATAACTCTTCTTCAAAGGGTTAAAAGATATATCTTCTTGTATTTAAAAGATTATGTATACAAAAAAAAATAGTAAAAGGGTTTAAGAAATCTTACCCTTGAAGAACTATTCTTCACAAGATTCCTTCTCCAAAACTTGTCACGAACAACCTCGAACCCTCTAACCGTCATCGAGGACACCACCACGAAAATTTCCTCTGGATTCTCTAGATGAGAATCCAGGAGTTTTGTGGGCTCCTGCTATTTTGGAAGAGATGGTTTTGAAGGTGTTGAGAGGAAGAGATTAAGCACGCTTAACTTTAGAGTTTTTATGATTGAGCCACCGAAAAGGAAGGTGCACCTTGTTGGTATAAGTAGTAACTTTCAATTCTTTTAAGCCTTTCTTAACCATACTTTCATGTCCTCAGAATCCATCTCATTCAGATGTGATATCAGTTTATTCATGTCCCCTCCTGAACTCGGGTCGTTACAGATTCTATATTGTATCAAGTACAATATAACCTATAGTTTCTATTCTCTCACCAATGGCATTTAATATAAATCTCATTTATATTAAATTTAATTATATGAATCAAATTTATATAATTAATATTTGAATCATATTCAAATATTTATTTCCTCCCAAATAAACTTTATATTACAATGTATCATATACATTATAGTAATTATATCATATATAATGATATTAAATTAATCCAAAAATTGATTTTCATTAATTCCCGTTGAGCTACAGACGGGACCTCATGGACCTGTAGCTTGAAGCTCTAACGATAAGTGAATAATTAATTAAACTCCTATAATTAAATTATTCACCATCTGTAACTGTTGGGCATTCCACTAAAGATTGACAGCTGCACTCTTCGCACTACAGATATATTTCTGTGTCCATTGGATATAACTAGTCAACAGTACGATGGACCCTTCACGAATTGCTCGTAAGTACAGTTAGGCCTAAATTACCGTTTTTCCCTTGTAGTTACGTCTAACTCCTTAAGTACCACTGATCCCTCTAATAAACAATAAATCATAGTCCAACTATGACCAAACCCCTTTCGGGCCAGGAGTGGGTGTGGCGCCACATTGTTCAAGCCCTGAAATTAAAGGGAGCAATTTATCTACTTGCCCTGAAATTGGGAAAGAAGTGAATTTCTTCTTATGTATATGTGTTTCCAGCTCCCCAATCAGACGAATACCCAAAATGGTATGCTTGTTAAGTCGGCGATCTGGCTACTTTCACCCATATAAATCAAAGGACCACCTTCATAGACAAGAGTTCAAAACTCATTCAAGATTCAAGTCATGTTACCTATGGTCATCCTGGTAAAATGAAAGTCTCTATTATAAACGGCGTTATATAATGAAACCAAACATTTTGTGGTCCGGTCTTATACAAACTCATTTGTATAGAATATCTCCGCTCACATGTCTCCACATGAATGATCAGGATCAAATCATTTGTAGCACTTTACAACAATTCTAACATCTATAAAGCGGGTCGTACTCATAATATCACTAGGATAAGATATCTAAATCCATCTACCACAAACCATTTAGGTTATCACTTAAACATGATCCACCTGTATGTCTATACATACATGTTTAAGCTACAAAGATAACCTTGGATGTTAGTTTATTGGTTTGTGGTTAATGCAACTAATTTTAAAATAAAACATCACATATTTTATTGCATAAATAAAATGTTTGTACATTACAATTACAAACTATGGGACCCTACGAGATTTAGGGCATCAACCCCAACAAGTCTATCATTGATAGCTACTGATAGCCTAAAGTGTAATATCTAAAACTAATTTCTAAATTAAACTAATTTAATTTGAATTATTAGTTATATATATATATATATATATAATATATAAATTAATTCAATTAATTAAATTTTTAAATAAAACTAATTAATTAAACCTTTTAATTAAATTTGTTAATTTAATATCTAATATTAAATTAAAAAAAAACAATTCCATCATAATGAAATTAATTTTATACAATTAATATTTAAATCATACTTTAAACATTAATCGTTTCTCCAATTTTGTTTAATTTCAATAAAATTAAATATTTCAATTGTATCGAATACAATAAATAGAAACCCTAATTTAATTTGAACATTTCAAATTCTAAACCTTAATTTCAAATCTCATTAAGATTACTCAATTTACTAATCCAAATTACGAGCTAGTAGAGGGACCTTATGGACCTACAGATCATGAGCTCCAACGACTTGTAATTAATTGGTTAAACTCTTTAAACCGAATTAATCACTATTCGTTAACTACCAAGACATTCCACTATAGCTTGATAGTTGCACTCTCCTCGCTGTAGATATATTTCTATCCATTTTAACCATAATCAGCAAGTCATCCTTCACAAGTCGTTCGTATTTACAGTTGGGTCTAAGGTTACCATTTTACCCCTATCAATACATCTTACTCCTTAAGCTTCCATTGATCCTCCATTGAACAATTGATTTATAGTCCAACTTATAAATCATAACACTCTCTTCCATGAGAGGGAGAGGCCCCGTTATTCAAGACAAGGCATCAATGCTTAAGAGAACAACCCATCTGCTAACCCTAAATTGGGTAGGAGTGAATTCCATATTGCAAAGCTATGTCCCCAGCTATCTATCCAGTCTTATCCCCAAAATGGGAGGCTTATTGAGTAGTGTTGTTGGACTACTCTCACTTATGTAGATCAAAGGATAATCCCGAATAAACAGGAGTTCATAGTTATCTCAGATTAAGATTGAGTTACCCTAGGTCATTTGAGTTTGAGATAGTCAGTTTTAATAGTAAACAGCTGTTATAAAAAAAAGTGACTATTTCGAGGTCCGGTCTTATGCAAACTCATTGCACAGGATGCCCTCACTCATATGTCTCTACATGAATGGTTTTCGGATCACATCATTTGTATCAGTATACAAAATAGGCCGCATCCAATAGTGTTACCAGGATGAGGTACCCAATCTCATCCGTATACTTATAGATCATTTTGGCTATATACTAAAACTTGATCCATTTTTATGTTGCCACATAAAGTTAAAGTATTCATATTATAGCTATGGATTCGTTTATTGGATTTTCATAGAAGGATGCAATATCAATAGTAATTTGCTGAATAAAAAAACCTTCGTCCACCACTGCTCGCGCAGGTGCCTCCCTCTAAGGCGGAACATTCCCCTACCGATGCATTTTTACTTCCCACAACTTCGGAAGATCGCTAAGCCCCATTCATCTTCGGCGCAAGAGCGCTCGATCAGTGAGCTATTACACACTCTTTCAAAGGTGGCTGCTTCTAGGCAAACCTCCTGGTTGTCTCTGCACCCTGATGAAGAGGATGAGCTTCAAGAGAATGATTTGGAGTTCTTGCAGAGTGGAACCGCACAGTACCAGACACGAGATAGATCTTCCAAAGAACAAGGCTTTTTTCGAATAAGCCAATTCATTTGGGATCCTGCATATCCACTCTTTTTCCTATTCAAAGATCAACCTTTTGTCTCTGTGTTTTCACATCGAGAATTCTTTGCAGATGAAGTGATATCAAAGGGGCTGCTTACTTCCCAAACAGATCTTCCTACATCTATATATAAACGTTGGTTTATCAAGAATACGCAAGAAAAGCACTTCGGATTGTTGATTCATCGCCAGAGATGGCTTAGAACCAATAGTTCATTATCCAATGGATTTTTCCGTTCTAATACTCCATCCGAGAGTTATCAGTATTTATCAAATCTGTTCCTATCTAACGGAACACTATTGGATCAAATGACAAAGACATTGTTAAGAAAAAGATGGCTTTTCCCGGATGAAATGCAAATTGGATTCATGTAACAAGAGAAAGGTTTCCCATTCCTTAGCCGGAAAAATATGTGGCCATGAAATAAGGATTAAGTGGAACATAATTGATTGGGTGATAGAGTCGTGAATTTTTATTGATAAATAGAATATTTTAACAATATTTACGAACTGTGAGGTTAGGACATTCCAACAATCTCCCATTTGGACTAACACTCCAGTAAGATAAACATATAAATATGTTGAGAAATAAAGAGAGAAAAATACAATAAACTAGGGCATCCAAAATACCCTTTGACATTCTCCTACTTGCCCTAGATTATGTTGCTCGTAGTTCTAGTCCAACTAGGTGGCCTTCGAACACTTTAGCCGAGAGGGCCTTTGTAAACGGATTAGCAAGGTTATCCTCTGAGGCTATCTGCATGACTATCACGTCTCTTTGGTGTACGATCTCTCTGATCAGATGGTACTTTCGTTCGATATGTTTTCCACGTTTATGACTTCTAGGTTCCTTGGAATTAGCAACTGCACCACTATTGTCACAATACAGAGTAATGGGCAGGTGCATATTTAGAATGACTTTCAAATCTATCAGGAACTTGCGCAACCACACTGCTTCTTTAGCTGCTTCACATGCAAATCATATTCCGCTTCCATCATGGAGTTAGCTAAACAACTTTATTTAATGCTTTTTCACACTATTGCGCAACCACACTGGTCTTGAGGTAAATTTCCTAGAACCTACGTCAGTCTGAAAATCAGAATTAGTGTATCCTGTAAGGATCAAATCCTTAGGTCCATACATAAGCGTATAGTTCCTCGTTCTCCTGAGATACTTGAGGATGTTTTTAATAGCCGTCCAATGACTATGACCTGGGTTAGATTTGAACCTGTTGACAATTCCAACTGCAAAGCATATGTCAGGACATGTGCACAACATAGCATACATTAGACTTCGAACTGTCGATGCATATGGAATTCTTTTCATTTCCTCAACTTCTTGAGGTGTCTTAGGATACTGTTTCTTTGATAGATGAATTCCATGTCTAAAAGGTAACATACCCTTATTGGAATTTTGCATGTTATACCTTGATAACATTTTGTCAATATAAGATGTTGGAGATAGTGTTAAGGTTCTCTTCTTTCGATATTTCCATTTCTAAAAGGTAACATACCCTTTTTGGAATTTTGCATGTTATATCTTGACAACATTTTGTCAATATAAGATGTCGGAGATAGTGTTAAGGTACTCTTCTTTCGATTTCAAAAAATTTGAATCCCACGAACATATTAAGAATTTCTCAAATCTTTCATTTTGGAATTGAGATGCTAACCATCTCTTTACGTCAACAAGGTAACTTATCTCATTCCTAATGAGTAAGATATAATCAACTTAAAGGACAAAAAATGCTACAGTTTTGTTGACTATCTTCTTGTATACACAGGGTTCGTCAACATTCTGTTCAAAGTCATAAGATTTGATCGTAGTGTCAAATCTTATATTCTAGGATCTAGAAGCTTGCTTCAACCCATAAATGGATCTTTTAAGCTTACAAACCTTTTGTTCTTACCCTGTTTAATAAACCCTTATGGTTGAGACATAAAAATACTTTCATCAAGATGGCCATTTAAAAAAGCTGTCTTGACATCCATTTGCCATATCTCATAGTCATAATATGCAGCAATGGATAAGAGTATTCTTATTTATTTTATCATGGTAACAGGAGAAGATTGTTTCTTCATAGTCAACCTCCTCTCTTTGGGTAAAACCTTTTGCCACGACTCTGGTTTTATAGGTTTGCACCTTATCAGTTTGGTCACTTTTTATCTTGTAGATCCATTTACATCCTATAGGTTTAACCTCATTGGTTGATCTACAAGATCCCAGACAGAATTGAAGTACATGAACTCTATTTCTACATCCATGGCTTTTATCCATTGTTCCCTATCAACATCTTCCATTGTCTGTTTAAAGGTCAATGGATCCTCTAGACCATCATCAAGTATGATGTCTTGAGTTTCTGTTAACAAATATATTGTTCAGCTTGATGAACAATCCTCCCACTACGTTGAGGTATTCTCAACTCTTGAGAAGAATGTGATGGAGCAACAATCGTTGTTGATGGACAAGGTTCATCAACAACTTTTGTTGATTTACCTGTAGTATCTTTAGTCATTTCTTTCAATATAACTGTAGATATACTCCACTAAAGACCCACCGCTGCACTCTTCTCACTACAAATATATTTTTGTGTCCATGGATATAGACCAATACCAACAAGTTAGTCCTTCACGAGTGTTCGTAACTCCAACTGGGTTAAATTATCGTTTTACCCTTGGGTTACCTTTGCCTCCTTAAGTACTAATGCTCCTATAATGAACAACCTGTTTATGGTCCAACCACTAAACAGAAACCCTCTCAGGCCAATGAGAGGGTAGGGCCCTTTGTTCGAGTCCCCAAGACACCACTTAAAGGAACATTTATCTACTTGCCCTCAAGGAGGGAATGAGTGAATTCCTTCTTGTATTATTATGTTCCCATCTCCCCACTCAGTCTTGTCCCCAAAATGATAGGCATATTAGGTCGGCGAATTGACCACCCTCACCATGCAAATCAAAGGACAATCCTACTTGAACAAGAGTTCATAATATACTCAGGATTAAGACTAAGTTGTCTGGGTCATCCTATTGAAATAGAAACCTAACTAGTCAACGATTTTACATCTAGTGGTTACTATTTCGCGGTCCAATCTTATGCAAACTCATTTCATAAGATACCCTCCACTCATGTGTCACCTACACGAACGCGTTGGATCATGCGTTTGTATTAAATACAAAGTGGGTCATATCTATAGTGTTATTAAGATAAGGTACCCAACCTTATCTCTATAATATAAACCCTTTAGGTTGTATCTTGAACATTGATCCCTGTATGTCTCCACATATAGTTCAAGACTCATAAGGTAACCTTAGATGTCAGTTTATTGGATTTAGGATTATTAAGACAAAATACAAACAATAACATTTATTGAATTAATATCTGTAACTCTTTATTGATGATAATCAATTAATAACATTTAGTATCTACGAGTTTTAGGGCATAAAACCCAAAAAACTCCCACTTGAACCAAAACTTTAGTCAGTAGGTTGTACACAATTCAAAAGGCGGGATTATTGTAAATAAATATAATAAACTAAGACATCCATATATCCATTACACATCTCCCACTTGCCCTAGTACAATGTACATTTCTCGTAGACCTAGATTGTCTAGATGATCCTCATACACTTTAGTTGAGAGAGAGCCTTCGTAAATTAATCAGAAAAGGCTACTGCCCCATTGTTGTCACAGTATAAGGCGATAGGCAAGTCCATATTTTGAACCACTTCCAAATCACTTAGAAACTTCCTTAGCTAAACTTCTTACTCTTCACAAGTAACCACATAATCATATTCCATAATGGAATTTGCAATACATCCTTGCTTGGTGCTACACCACACTGTAGCTCTCTATTCAGGCTAAACACTAATCCTAATGTGAAACAATCATGGCATTGAGGAGGCAACCTGGGAGCCCGAGTAGAAAGTAAATCAAAGATATCCTCAACTTTTCAGTTGATGTTTAGGTAAATTTCGAGGACGAAATTTCTTTTAGGGGGGAGGAATTTGTAAAACCTGAACCCTAATTACTTTAAGTAAGAATAGGTAATGTAATGTCTTCTAATGAGCTATGATGGAATCATGTCTTAGGAATTATGGAAGAAAGAAGGAAGCCATGATGTGGTAGATGACCTAGGTGGCAAAGTGAATGAAGGGTGAATTGATCGGCTGAATTTCACTAAATGTTGCCTAAGGATGGCGATCACGTAATGGGCTTGGAGATGAGGAATCAAACATGAGTTGGTGAGGAACATTAAATGTGGGTTAACTATACTAAGGAGAGAGGTTAATTAAAATGTAGAACAAAATTTGTTGGAATTCCCAAAATAGAGAAAGTGGGAAATTAAGAATTTTTCTTTTAAAAGGAAAATGTTATACTCATCAAGTAAATTATTAAATACTACATTAGGATATAAAATTTAAAGGAATTTTTTTTGAAATTCAGCCCTTAATCTTCATTAGTGGGCTAAGTGGCCCAAGGAGATTTCATGTAAGAAGTTTGGCGGTCGCAGAGGAAGGAAGGCCAAATTCATTTGAATGGTTTGGACAGATTACTCGGGCTATTTGTATAATTCTAGTGGCATCTGAAATCTCTGTGTGTCTATTTTCTGTGGCTATGCTGCTGAAGGGAGAACTTACTGGAATAAGGCCGGAGGAGCAAAATAAAGACAAAGGGTTCATTTCTCGAGTGAATCTAGGCCATCAGTGAAGAATTAAAGCTCCAGGACGAATCAAGAAGATTTTTGAACTAAAAATTTGAGGTAATATTATTAACTCAATTATAAACAACTTTGTAGAATGAAACTTTTTAAGATGAGGCCTGGAAGTTTGAACTGGAAGTTGTTGAACAAGCAGGCAGATGCTTGAATTGGGGCCAATGATGAAGGTTTGAATCTCCAGATCAAACGACAAGAAATTTTGAGTTTAAATTTTAAGGTAATGTTGCTAACTTGATTCTATGAAAGTTTGTCGAAGGAAGTTCCTTGAGATGAGTTCTGGAAATTTAGTTATGAATTGTTGAAATTGAATCTGCAGTTTGATACTCCAAAATTTTTTAAGTGTGGGCGATCAAAGGGTGCATTCTTTTGACACCCAATCCCTCCAAATTGGCTAAGTGTCCGACCCTCAAAGTGAATTTTAGGTGCAAAATGTGATGGTGTGGCATATGAGCTTGATTTATTGAGTAGGCCTAAAAGAAAGGCTAATGTAAACGCTAAGTAGTATGCTTATACGTGTATGTTCAACGGCCATTGGAGATGCCTATCAAGCCTTAAGGAAGCAAACTTGAAGGACCTGTGAGTGACTATAAATGATTTATAAATATTTTAATAATCCATGCTTTATTGACAGTTACTATTATGCTAGTTATTTTACAAAAAGTTTCAAACAACACATTTCCCTAAAGTTTATAAATGCATGCTAGTTACAAATTTTATGAAATATGCTTTGGTACAATGGTTGAACCATGGTAGTTCTCAAAAGAAGATTCTATGACATGTTTAAGTTACAAGTATTTGTATTATGTTTCAAAGCATATGTGCTCTTAATGTTGTTGAGCATGCGTTAGCAAATGATATTCTTATGAAAACTGTGTTTTATGAGATCAAGCTTTTAGTAAGCTTGTTGTATGAAAATGTTTTCCTATCAGGTATTTTCAGCTCAATATTGAAGTACAAGGAAAAGGTATCACTACCTGGTTTCAGTTATGTTATGATTCTGATACTGAAGTATATAGAGAAGGTATCAGAATAATTCACTCAGTTCAGTAATAAGCAATGGTACCCTGCTTTAGTTATGATCCTTGACGTCAGGATCCAGTTTGCTCTACGTGCACGTATGACAATTAATCAGTTAAGTAGGATTGAACCACGAAGGTTCTTTCCTAGCATTGGCTGAAAGGTATCAAACAAAAGGGATCTCACCCCAGCCCAGGCTTATGTTTGAGAGATTGAGCAAAAGGTTTCTCTCTTAAACAAGGATATCCGACGTTGAGAGATAGAGCAAAATGGTTCTCTCTCAACCGGGAATTAGTTCAGCTATGTTTTCAAATACAATGGTTTTAAACGTTTTATGTACACGTTTGCTTAGCATGTTTTTAGTTCCAGTATTTTGTTTTCTAGCTTTCTGTTTAAACATGAGATTTATGTTTTATTAAGTCACTCACAGGGCTAGTAGCTCACCTTGTTTTTAAATGTTTTCCCTCCCTAGGTAGCGGTCAACTCCCCAGAAGCTAATTCTGTTACTACTCTGCCACTCAAAGGCTCAAGGCTAAAGGAAGACTAGGCGTTTGTTCTATAACACATGTTTTGTGTGTATAAGGACTAGACTAGGCGTTTGTTCTATAACACATGTTTTGTGTGTATAAGGACTAAACTTAGTGTCATGGGCTCACTGAATTTTATAGTGTACATAGTTGTGAATGTGAATAGTAGCTATGGAACCCAGTTGATGTAGGAATGTTAAGTGTCGGTTAATCTATTCAATACGTTTAGTATGTTAAGCTCTGAGATTGTGAATATTATCGTTATCAAGTCATAAATGCATATCAGGGTTCTAGAAAAGGTTTTAAATGTAAGTTAGGCAGTAAGTGCCGACGAGAGGGTCGGTAACTACTGTCGTCACATGCCCTTTTAGGTTAAGAAGGTAATCTGGGAGAGGGTGTGACAAATTGGTATCAGAGCATAAGATTTTGGGAAAAAGGAGAGTTCATGCATGAGTCTAGGTCTCTTAACATAAGTTCCTAACACTTGTACTACATAATTAGGAAAGGATGCTGAGAAGAAGTGGCATGCAGAGTAGCCAGGCAGCAGATGGGGACCTTGACCCTACCTTTAGAAGTTCCGAGATTCGAGGGAATCCAGATTCTAGTGAATGGAAAGGTAAAGACCTAGTAAATCAGAAAACGACTTCAGATGGGGAGTCAAGGATTCTGCAAACACTAATAGATCCTCAGTTAGAGAACAGAGTATTTAACAAGATCGCCAAGATGTTGGCGGAAAGTGTCGTGTCCATTCTGGCAGATTCGGAAAGGAAGTACGATACTGAGAAAGACCTAATAGATATTGATAAAGGACGGGAAGCAAAGGAAGAACGACAGCGAGCTTCAGCAAAGTTGAGAGGTAAGATTTCTAGACCTCCATTTTCTGGTCAGGCAATTAAGAAGAGACAGAGAGCTACAAGTCAGCATAGTGTAAGAAGGAACAAGCCAAGACCTGTGGTTAGTATGGATGATAGATCAGGTTTGGGCGTCCTAACGAGCTAGTAGCTAGTACAGGTAAGAAACCCTTATGTACAGATTGTGGTAAGCATCATGGGAGGACATGTTACAGGGGGAAAAACATATGTTTCCAGTGCGAACATTTCAAGAAGGAATGACCCCAGCTAGGTCGAGGAGTTCAGACAGAATAGAGAATGACTTTACAGACGATAGATAAGCCTAGTGGCTTAGGAGCTGAGAAAGGGATTCAAGAGAAGAAAAACGAGAAAGAGAGTAGGACGACCTCAACGGCAGGGCAGGTTTTACGAAGTGACCCACTCGGAGGCTGAGAAGTCTCCTGATGTTGTGAATGGTAAAGTAACTTTATGTATCAGTATATTTATGAAATAAGTTGCTTATGGTTCTATACCTTTATTTTTATCTAGCATGTTGCATTGCATGTAGGAAAGATAAGCATGTCCCTAAGTAGTTATTATTATGTTGTGGGAGAGGTTGTAATAGTATAAGAGTTTTACAGACTTTGGGGTAGTTATTGATAATTATAGTTTATGAAGTGATTCCTTTAGATTTCCTGGAATTGATGTCACCCTAGAGCATGGATTTTTCGAATAGATATTATGACCGTATGGATTGTTTTAAGAATAGATAATGTTCAAGAGTTTAGGTAGGCAAGAGATAGTATTTGTAGGAAGCAAAAGAATACTTCCAGTAAGCTTAATATCAGCAGTGAAGGCTAGGAAGCTGCTAAGTAAAAGATGTGAAGCCTATTTAGCCCATGTGACGGTTTCGCAAGATAAGAAGATAAAACCTGAGGATGTACCAGTTGTACAAGAGTTCTTGGATGTTTTCCCTGAAGTGTTATCAGATTTACAACCTGACAGGGAAGTTAAGTTTACTATCGATTTAATTCCAGGTACAACACATATTTCCCAGGTACCATATAGGATGGTACCAGAAGAACTTAAGAGTTGAAAGTTCAGTTGCAGGAACTAATAGATAAGGGTTACATTAGACCTAGTGTGTCACCTTGGGAAGCGCCAGTCTTTTTGTCAAGAAGAAAGATAGTACTCTCAGTTATGTATAGATTATAAGCAGTTGAACAAGTTGACGATCAGGAACAAGTACCCATTGCCTCATGTAGATGATCTCTTTAATCAGTTAAAGGGAGCCACGGTTTTCTCTAAGATAGATTTGAGATCAGGTTACCACCAGTTGAAGGTAAAGGAGGCGGATGTTCCAAAAACTGCTTTCAGGATGAGGTATGGAAATTACGAGTTCCTAGTAATGCCGTTTGGACTAACGAATACCCTTGCAGTATTTATGGACTTGATGAACAAGATTTTTCATCCCTACTTGGATCGGTTCGTGATAATCTTCATTGATGACATATTGGTGTATTCAACCAGTAGGGAAGATCACGTGAATCATTTGAGGATAGTTTTGCAGATGCTGCGAGAGAAGCAGTTGTATGCCACGTTCACCAAATGTGATTTCTGGTTAGACCAAGTTGTATTTCTTGGTCATGTGGTTTCAGCAGTAGAAGTGAGTATGGATCCACATAAGACTGAAGCTATAGTGAATTGGGAGAGACCCACCAATGCATCTGAAGTACATCTTTGATCGGAAGGAACTGAATCTGCGGCAAAATAAATGGATTGAACTGATCAAAGACTATAACTGTGCAATTGAGTACCACCCTAGTAAGGCGAATGTTGTAGTTAATGCATTGATAATGGGCAGAAATGCACGTTATTATAGCGTAAAGATGTAAAACAATGTGGGAATGCGACGGTAAAAATATACAAAATCATGTCCAAAAGCGTTAAACTAAGAATATTGTGATCACATGCGCCCATTGCATAAAAGCAGCTAATTTACTTATTTTGTGCAGAAAAAAATGCGTTGGCATAAAACAAATTGCGATCCAAGGAATTCGGCGAATGCGCGCATTAAAAGATTGCGACCGCAAAGCCATGCGATTGTATGCATTTGCGAGAATTTTCTCAAGTAGGTGGCTGCATAAAGATGGCGCATCAAGGTGAAAGCATAATAAATCATGATGGGACGGAAAGTTGATGACGGTCGAATCCGAATTTAGTTGATAAGTCGTTAACGACACACTGTAGCAAGTACATTCAACTTTTCAGTGACCATTAATCGGCGCATCAGACAGAAGATTTAATGACCTTCCATCATTGTAATCATTAAAGAGAAAAGCTTCCTCACCTTGAGCTCTATAAATACTGAAGGTCACCATCGTTAAAGGAGTTCGACACAGTTCGCCATATACAGAAGATATATCATATACAAATAGATAGTCGTTAGTCTGTAGTTGTTCATATACTTAGAAGGCGGAGGTGAGCGAAGAGAAGAAGACACCGAGAGATCATTCTTGGTTAGCTCGAAAGACTACCAGGAAGTGCTGTAAAAGGAGAGAGGGCCGACACTTGCGAAAGCAAGAATATTCTTCTAGGCAGAGTAGAGTAAAAAGACAGTATAAAAACCTCGAGAAAGAAGACATTGCTACCGGGCTTCTTATCCCATAAAAACCTCGAGAAACAAGACATTTCTACCGAGCTTCTTATCCCTACTTTCCATTGTGTTTTGTATTCTGACTTTATTTATAAAATGGAATTCTCATCTCAACATCTGTTCTATCTCTTCACATTTCGCATGAGTAGCTAAATTTCCGAATGAGTTAAGAAGTATTTAGCTAGCATGATCTAAGATCTTCACCTTATGTGATCACCTTATCTTATGTTTGTGTCATTCACCCTTTAAAGATACTTGATAGAGTAGTCTAAGGAAAGAACCTAGACTTGAGAGAGTCAGGTTATAATTTAGGCTTGAGAGAGTCAGATTAGAACCGCATAAGCAAAAGATAGAAACTTAGACATAAGTTCTGTTTGCTATTATGCATCGCATGCACCCTAGAAATAGGATATGATAGTATGCGGTCACCTTAAGTATGTATGTAGCATTCGTCATTGCATAGACAAGAATAAAGGCTTAGACATAAGTCCTATCGACATTATCGTATACATCGCATGCGTCCTAGAAATAGGAACTATGGCATTTGCATTGAGAGATGACATGTTGTTGTGTGTGTGTAGCATGATCGCATAACTTAAGCGAAATCTTAGGAAGTGTTAGCTAAATCCCTTCTCAACCCGTTCCCCGCATACTCATTAAAACTTTCGTTGTCATCATTATTCAATTTTGTCGCATAGAATTTATACTTAAAAAGAACACCAACCAAACTTATTTGTTTCTGCCATCGCAAATGAATCAAAATTTACTAACGCATAGTATCTCAGTAGTCCCTGTATTCGACCCTGAACTTACCAGGAAACCTAGTAAGATTTATACTTGGGTTTTACTAGGAGAACTTACATGTGCAACACATAAATCATCATCGCAATTATACACCATTATTCCATCACATATACAATGCATCAAGTTTTTGGCGCCGTTGCTGGGGACTATGACAGTACATATTGCACTAACGGTAACTTTTTTATTTTCTATGCAGCTTTTGACCTCTGTGCACTGCCTCTCCTTTGGTAAGGGAAGAAGCAGGTGTCGTATGAGCGAAGGACAAGTTCTTGAGCTTAACTACGACTCAGAGATTGAAAGCATGTTTCAAAAGAGATGAAGAAACAGCCGCCGACAACAGTAAGAGAGAAATCCTAACATGGCGGAACAACCGAAAGACAGAGCAGAAAACGCGAATAATATCATGGCAAACCCCATTATCTTGGCGAATGACTGCAATAGACCCATATGGGACTATGCGTCGCCTAACTTCTATGATTTCTCCCCAGGAATCATGAGGCTCGCTCTAGATGGATTGAGGTATGAGATGAAGCCGGTTATACTGCAAATGATTCAAATGGCTGGACAGTTTGTTGGAAGGCGTGGTGAGGATCCACACGCCCATCTCTGGAGTTTCATCGAAATCAACAATACTTTTATGTTCCCAAACATCTCAGCTGAGGAAGTTCGACTAACGTTGTTCCCATTTTTACTGTTTGACTAAGCAAGGAAATGGGCCTATTCTCTCGAACCAGGGGAGATAACCTCTTGGGAACAAGTAATAGAGAAGTTCATGAAGAAATACTTCTCCCCGGTAGAGAACGCAGGAAGGAGGAAGTTAATTGCAAAATTTTGAACAGGAAATTGACGAATTGCTCAGCGATGCCTGGGCGAGGTTTAAGAGATTGGTGCGAGATTGTCCGCACAATGGCTTACCTGAATGTCTCCAAATGAAAATCTTTTATCACGGTTTGAACCCTGCATCACAGACGACTGCCAATGCGGCAGCAGCTGGAGGTCTGCTTGACAAAACGTATGATGAGGCTAAAAATATTCTTGATCGCATAAAAGAATCACGAATATTGGAGGGAAAGCGATCAACGACTTAAAATTAGAGAAGGTGACATAAACAATGAGACCATCGCATCCCTACAAAGTCAAATGAATGCGATAATGAATTTGATACAGGGCATCGCAATCAATAGCCCAGGAACGCATAAAGGGCATGTCAACGCAATCGTTCAAACGAACATGAGTTGTGCCACTTGTGGAGAAGTACATTCAATTGAAGAATGCCCAAGGAACCCGTAGTCAGTATGCTTCATAAAGAACAACACTTTCTTGGATACATACAACCCCGGGTGGAGAAACCACCCTAACTTTGCGTGGAAGAATCAACAACAAAGTTATCAACCCATGGCGCAAAAGGAAGGGTCGCAAGGATTTTTCCCGCAAATGAACGGTAAAACGAAAAATCAAGCCAACAGCTCACAAGCGCCTCCATCTTCTTCCCTGGAGAGCCTATTAAAGCACTATATAGAAAAGAATGAGACGATGCTCCAGAATCAGGCGACTTCAATTTGCCATCTCGAAATCTAAATAGGACAGATTGCGGGTGAGCTAAAAAATAGACCGCAAGGGGCGTTGCCGAGCTCAACTGAGCTTCCTCAAAACACTGAGGCTGTCTCTTATACACATCTAGATGTGTATAAGAGACAGTGACTGCAAGGGGCGTTGCCGAGCTCAACTGAGCCCCCTCGTAACTTGGGGAGTGCAGGAAAGGAACAATGCCTAGCAGTCGCCTTGCTAAGCAAAAAAGCGACAGCGGAAGAAGGGAAAGAGCCTACTAGGACCAACCCAAATGTAGCAAAACTCGAGAACTGTTGACATATGAATCAGAAGAGCCCGAGAAAATGAACCCAGAAGTTGCGTCCACCTTCAAGCCTCTAGAACATGAAACAAAAGAAGTACAGCTACCACCATTCCCGCAAAGATTGAAAAAGAAACAGAATGATAAGGAAGAGATCGCTACGATGGCAGTAACGCAAATGGCAAACACTATAATCCCACTGAAGATGTGTGACCCAGGAAGCTTCATGATACCCTGCTCAATTGAAGGGGTTTACATCGGTCAGGCACTATGCGATGTTGGGGCGAATATAAATTTAATGTCACTCTAAATTTTTAAACAATTGAATATGGGAAAACTAACACCCACGACGGAGACTTTTCAGCTTGTGGACAGGTCCCGACTACACCCTGAGGGAGAGTTAAAGGATGTCTTGGTCACAATTGACAAATTCATTTTACCGGTAGACTTCATCATTCTGAATCATGAAGCAGACGAAGATGCGCCTATCACATTGGGACAACCATTTCTATCGACTAGTCGCGCTCGAATTGATGTGCACAAGGGAAAAATCATGATGAACATTAATAGGAAGAAGCTCCGAATTGAGGCAATCAAGATCCCAGAAGATTAAGAAAAGAAGAAAAAACCTCCGTGGACGTGAAGAGTCCAGATTGAAAAAGGAACAAGCGATCCCTGTGTTGATAGGCGACAAAAACTCATTAGGGACACAATTTTTTTGAAGAATCCTTTTTATATATTTATTTCATGAACTTACTCTACCTTTTGTCGTGCAAACACCACATTCACAAAAAAAAAATTGTCAACTCTGTCTTTCATATTTTTGACCCTCTTGATTTTTTAGCAACGATCGTGGTAAACGATTACGATGAAGCTACGCGACAACCGAAAAATGCGACCAGTTCGTTTAGCCCATCGCAATCGAAGAAATCAGCTCGCTGCAAAGAAGGATGCGATCATAAGATGATGCGGGCAATACAGCAAATTTGGGGGTTGTATCTTTCTTTGACTTTTCTATTCCAATTTTTGCATTCACACATCTCATTCTTAACATTGATAATTTTATCATCGCATCTTCTTTAGTTGGCGCAATCATTGAATGATTGATTACTTTAGTTAGTCACCGCATTCTCTTCTGTACCAATTATGATTTCAATAATGAAACATATGCCTCTATTTCTCATCGCATGTACTAGAATCAACTTAATGTCAGGACAGTCAATTCATGAAATATTTCTAAAAGTTAGTGGTCCACCAACTTTCTTTCAAAATGATCTTTACGTTAATTCCTAAGAACATCACATGAATCATTTCGGTCTATCAGCAATAAGGACATTGCTGCGTTTAAATTTGGGGGTGCCAGTATTTATTTTCAACCTTACTACTTTTAGACATTTCAAAAAAAAAAAAAGAGAAAAAAAATAATAATAACTTGAGATCGGATCCTACTCATAGTTGAATGTCCGCATGACACCCGTGGAGGCAAGCCAAAACGAAGGTAGGAATCGTGATCAATGCATAAATCAAGTGATCGCAACTTCGCTGCCAAATGGGCATGAGTTTAGACTGAGAAAGAGCACCTTGCTTGTAGTTGGATGCTCGCATGACACCCGTGGGGGCAAGCCAAAACGAAGGCTAGGCACTTGGATCAGCACAAGGTCAGAAAAAGAATATCTAAACTGCGCAAGGATAAAAATCATTTGGAAACACTCCGATTAGAAAAAGTTTTGAAATAAATCATGCGATGTCCTGGAAACAAGTCTTTTTAAAGGTTAAACTTGCGGTCCCTAATTTTTAGAAATATTTTAAGAAGAGACCATGATATAAATTAAGAAGATTTTAGTTCATAAAATTTCAATAAGCACATCGAGAAATCTAGGTAAGGAAAAGGCAGCTGACTCTCTAAAGAAAATCTTTAGTTTATGCTTGAAGACAAACATTTTTTTAAATTTGGGGGTGTGATAACGGGCAAAAATGCACGTTATTACAACGCAAAGATGTAAAAAAATGTGGGAATGCGATGGTAAAAATATACGAAATCATGTCCAAAAGCGTTAAACAAAGAATATTGTGATCGCATGGCCCATCGCATAAAAGCAGCTAATTTACTTATTTTGTGCAAAAAAAATGCGTTTGCACAAAGCAAATTGCGATCCAAGGAATTCAGCGACCGCGCGCATTAAAAAATCGCGACCGCAAAGCCATGCGATCATATGCGTTCGCGAGAATTTGCCTAAGCAAGTGGCTGCATAAAGACGACGCATCAAGGTGAAAGCATAATAAATCATGATGGGACGGAAAGCTGATGACGGTCGAATCCGAATTTAGTTGATAAGTCGTTAACGACACACTGTATCAAGTACATTTAACTTTTCGATAACCATTAATCGACGCACGAGACAAAAGATTTAATGACCTCCCATCATTACAATCATTAGAGAGAAAAGCTTCCTCACCTTGAGCTCTATAAATACTGAAGGCCACCATCGTTAAAGGAGTTCGACACAGTTCACCATATACAGAAGATAGATCATATATAAATAGATAGTCGTTAGTCTGTAGTTGTTCATATACTTAGAAGGCGAAGGTGAATGAAGAGAAGAAGACACCGAGAGATCATTCTTGGTTAGCTCAAAAGATTGTCGGGAAGCGTTGTAAAAGGAGAGAGGGCCGACACTTGTGAAAGCAAGAATATTCTTCTAGGCAGAGTAGAGTAAAAAGACAGTTTAAAAGCCTCGGGAAGCAAGACATTGCTATCGGGCTTCTTATCCCTACTTTCCCTTGTGTTTTGTATTCTGACTTTATTTATAAAATGGAATTCTCATCTCAACATCTGTTCAATCTCTTCACATTTCACATGAGTAGCTAAATTTCCGAATAGGTTGAGAAGTATTTAGCTAGCATGACCTAAGATCTTCACCTTATATGATCACCTTATCTTATGTATGCATCATTCACCCTTTAGAGATATTTGAAAGAGTAGTCTAAAGAAAGAATCTAGACTTGAGAGAGTCAGGTTAGAATCTAGGCTTGAGAGAGTCAGATTAGAACCGTAAAAGCAAGAGATAGAAACTTAGACATAAGTTATATTTTCTATTATACATCGCATGCACCCTAGAAATAGGATATGATAGTATGCAGTCACCTTGTGTATGTATGTAGCATTCATCATCGCATAGACAAGAATAGAGGCTTAGACATAAGTCCTATCGACATTATTGTATACATCGCATGCGTCCTAGAAATAGGAACTATGGCATTTGCATTGAGAGATGACATGTTGTTGTGTGTGTGTAGCATGATCGCATAACTTGAACGCAATCTTCAGAAGTGTTAGCTAAATCTCTTCTCAACCCGTTCCCTGTATACTCGTTGAAACTTTCGTTGTCATCATTACTCAATTCCGTCGCATGGAATTTATACTTAAAAAGAACACCAACCAAACTTATTTGTTTCTGCCACCATAAAGGAATCAAAATTTACTAACGCATAGTATCTCAGTAGTCCATGTGTTCGACCCTGGACTTACCAGGAAACCTAGGAAGATTTATACTTGGGTTTTACTAGGAAAACTTGCATGTGCAACGCATAAATCATCATTATAATTATACACCATTATTTCATTACATTTACAACGCATCATGCATTAAGCAGGAAGTCCTCGAGATCCAAAGCAGTCCTTGGATCGATATCAGAAATGTTACTCTAGGAGTTCAGGAGTTCTAGGGCCACTCTATCAGTAGGTCAGTCAGGAGAATTGGTTGCTAGATTTCAGGTAAGCCCTACTTTAATGGAAGGTCTTAAGCATGAATAGTTGAAGGATCCTGATCTTCAGAAGCTTGCAGAAGAAGTAAGCAAGGGAGTAAGAACTAATTTTTAGTTAGAAATAGATGGAATGTTAGTAAAGGAAGGAAAAATGTGTGTGCCTAACGTGTTATAGCTTAAGCAAGTTATTCTAAAATGGGGGCATAATTCTTCTTACGCCATGCATCCAAGAAGCACCAAGATGTATAGAACCTTGAAGAGATCGTAGTGGTGGCCTACAATATGAAAGGCATAGCTGAGTATGTAGACCGATGTTTGATTTGTCAACAAGTGAAACTTGAAAGGTAAAGGCCGACAGATTATTCAATCTACTCCCGGTACCTTAGTGGAAGTGGGAGCACGTGGCGATGGACTTTCTATTTGGACTGCCTAGAACGCTCTCAGGATATGATGGCATTTAGGTGATAGTCGATAGACTGACCAAGATGGCCAAATTTGTACCCGTAAAAGTTACCTTTACGCTGGACCGTCTAGCTAAGATTTATGTAGAAAGAATAGTCAGTCAGTATGGAATCCCAGTGTCGATAATGTCAAATCGAGACCCAAGGTTTACTTCAAGTTCTAGCCTAGCCTGCAGAAGGCTATGGGCACTAAGTTACAATTTAGTACAATTTTTCATTCGCAGACGGATGGACAGTCAGAGAGGATGATTAAGACACTGGAAGATATGTTAAGAGCCTGTGTGTTGCAGTTCAAAGGTAGTTGGGAGACACAGTTTTCATTGATTGAATCCACGTACAATAACAGTTCTCATTCAAGCATCGGAATGGCTTCATATGAAGTGTTGTATGGTTGGCCTTGCAGGACCCCTGTGTGTTGGAATGAAGTTGGAGAACGGAAGTTATTGGGTCTAGAGTTAGTTCAGCAGACCTTTAAGAATGTTAAGCTCTAAGATTGTGAATATTGTAATTATCAAGTCATAAATGCATATCAGGGTTCTAGAAAAGGTTTTAAATGTAAGTTAGGCAGCAAGTGCCGATAAGAGAGTCGGTAACTGCTGTTGTCACATGCTCTTTTAGGTTAAGAAGATAATCTGGGAGGGGGTGCGATAAGTTGATCATTGTCGATTAGGAAATCAGAGTTGGTGCATCCTGTAAAGATATCCTTAGCTCTATACACTAGGTTGTAGTCCCTCATTCTCCTAAGATACTTGAGGATGTTCTTAACCATTGTCCAGTGTCTATCCTTAGATTGGACTGGTACCTACTAATAATTCTCACTGCATAACAAATGTCTGGCCTCGTGTAGAGCATAACATATATTAAGCTGCCCACAACTGAGGCACAGGGAATACGTCTCATATCCTCAACTTCTTGAGGTGTCTTAGAACACTGTTCCTTAGACAAGTGGATCCTGTTCTTGAAAGGTAATAAACCTTCTTAGAGTTCTGCATCGAATATTGAGTCAACATTTTGTCGATATAAGTTGCTTGAGACGGAGCTAGCATTTTATTCTTCCCTGATGATTTGGATCCCAAATACATATTGCACCTCTACCAAATCTTTCATTTGGAATTGGACTACCAAACATTCCTTAATGTCAGTAATGTACCCTACATCATTCCCAAAAAGTAGGATATCGTCCACATAAAATATTAGAAAAGCTACTTTATTCTTGATGATTTTCTTGTAGATACAAGTTTCATCAATGTTTTGATCAAAACCAAAAGATTTGATCGTTGTATCAAATCTAATTTTCCAGGACTTGGATGCCTGTTTCAACCCACAAATGGATCGATACAGCTTGCAAACTTTTTGCTCTTGACCTTGGGCTATGAACCCCTCCGGCTGAGACATAAAGATATTCTCCTCAAGATTGCCATTCAGAAAAGCAGTCTTGACATCCATTTGCCATATCTCATAGTCATAATATGTGGCTATGGACAAAAGAATTATTATAGACTTAAGCATAGCAATAGGGAAAAAAGTTTCCCCATAGTCAACCCCTTCCCTTTGGGTATAACCCTTTGCTACAAGTCTAGCTTTGAAGGTTTGTACCTTTCCAGCTACATCTCTCTTTCTTTTGTAGATCCATTTATACCCTATGGGTTTGACCCCTTCAAGTAAATCTACAAGCTCCCATACTGAATTGGAGTACAGGACTCCATTTCAAGGTCCGTGGCTTTGACACATTGGTCCTTGTCTATGTCATTCATTGCCTGTTTATAGGACAATGGATCCTCAACACCATCGTCTAGTATGACAACTTTAGTTTCTGTTAAACCCATGTAATGGTCAAGTTGTATCATAACCTTCCCACTACGTCTCAACGATTGAGAATGATGAGACTAAAGTGAAGTGTTGGCTCCTTCATTAACTCTTGATGAAGGACCAACTTCATCAACAACCCTTGTTGATTCGTCAGTAGCTTCACTTAATACTATTTTACTACGTGGTTTATGGTCTATCATGTTGTCTTCCTTAAAAATGTAGCGTTTGTCAATACAAACCTTTTATTTTCTTGAGGGTCATAAAACAAACCACCTCTTTTTTCCGTAGGGTAGTAAATTGACACGATCTTAAACGAGGTTCCAACTTCTTAGGATTTGTCACTAACACATGTGCTAGACAACCTTAGATTCTGAAGTAACATAAACTTGGTTTACGCCCCCTCCATAACTCAAAAGGTGTTCAAACACTCTTCGAGGGAACATTGTTCAAGATGTGAACTACAATCTCTACTGGATACCCGCAAAACGAGTAAGGCAATCGAGGATAGCTTATCATAGAACGAACCATATCTAATGAGGTTCTATTTCTCCTTTCTGATACACTGTTTTTCTTAGGTGTATTAGGTGCTGAGAGTTGGGATTGAATTACATGTTCTATAAAATAGTCTTGGAATTCTAAATCCATATACTCTTCACCCCGATCAGATTAAAGTGTTTTAATTGTTTTACCTAGTAGGATTTCAACTTCAGCCTTATTCTCTTTGAACTTTTCAAAAGCTTCAAACTTATGTTCCATTAGGCATAAGTAACCATACCTCGAATAATCATCTATAAAAGAAATGAAGTATTTGTACCTTCCTCTAGCCTTTACATTCATCAGATCATATAGATTCGAATGTATGAGCTCCAAAGGCTCTTTGGCTCTATAACATTTTTCATTAAAAGGTATTTTATCATTTTTCCTTCGAGACCGGATTCACATGGAGGTAATGAATCATTTCTAACTTGCATAGAAGACTATTATTTACCAATCTCCCAATCCTATCGAGATTTATGTGGCCTAATCTCAAATGCCAAAGGTATGTATCATTGTTACTTGGAGAAATTCTCGCTTTTTAGTTTGAGTATTAGCAATTTGAAACATCTCATGATTTAAAAGTGCTTCTGATTCAGTTAGTCTTAACACATATAAGTTTTCTTCTAGTTTAGATTGATAAATAATCACACCATTTTTTATAATGAACACTTCATTTGAATTAAAAGAAACTGAGTATGATTGTTCAATTAAATAAGAAATAGAAACAAGGTTCCTCTTCATCATAGGAACAATGTATAAGTTTTCTAAAAACAAAAATATATTCCCAAAAGACAAATTAGCAACTCCCATTGCACAAGCTGAAATGGCGTCTCCCGTTCCAACTTTGAGCGTCATTTCACCCTCATCTAGCTGCTGGTGGAACTAATTTCCTATGAAAAATAACAAACATGATTAATGGCTTCTGAATCAAGTATCCAGGCATCATGGTCATTTTCCACTAAACAAGTTTCCAAGACTAAGAAATCATATTTACCTTTCTTCTCTTTCTTCTTCTCAGTAAGGTACTTGGGGTAATTGCATTTCCAGTGACCATCCACAATATAGTGGAAGCATTTACCTTTATCAACCTTAGCATTACCCTTGCCTTTGTCAACAGCAGAAGCCTTCCCCCTTCCCTAATTTTTTTTCTGGATCTTCTTAGTACCAGAAGTTGAAGGAACAGACTTAATTCCAGAGGATGAACCCTTATAGAACTTTTTGGAATGGGCAACATTTGCCTCTCCTTCTGTTGGTCCCTTATCTTTCATAAGAGACTAAAAAGTCTGTAACTCGTTCAGAAGGGTAGTCATTTGTATTTTTATCATTACCGCATTTCTATGGAACTAAAAAAAAACTCTTCAGAAGAGATTTCAAAATAAAGGATACCTGACTCTGCTCGTCTATGATCGCACCGTTCATTTCGGTGACATTGAAATGGACCATCAAGTCAAGAACATGCTCATTGGTTGACTATCTTTCATGCGCACATTGTAAATGTACTTAAGGGTCTCATGCTAGATCTGAGAGGACGGTTGTCCATGTTGAGTTTTATGTCCTAAAACTCGTAGTTTGTAAACAATAAACTTATTCTGTTAATCAGTATAGATGTTTTTGAAGTTTGGTTCAATAAAGTTGTTACTGAATGCATGAAGTGCTCATTTCGTTTTTAGAAATAACCTAAATACAATAAACTAAGATCCATGGCTATTACATGAGTACTTGAACTTTATGTGAAGACATAAGAGTGGATCAAATTCGAGTAAATAGCCAAAATGGTCTATAGTATACGGATAAGGCTGGGTACCTTGTTCTTGAGACACTATCGGATGCAGCCCACTTTGTAGATATTACAATTATTGTAAAGTGCTACAAACAAAGTGATCCTGATTCATTCATGTGGAGACATGCAAGTGGGGGCATCCTATGCAAAGAATTTGTATAAGATCGAGCCAAGAAATAAGTCATTCTTACTTTATAACGTGTTTACTGTTTAAGACTGACTATTTCAAAGCGATGACCTAAATAACTTGACCTTAATCCTGAGCTAACTATGAACTTCTGTTTATTCGAGATTCTTCTTAGATTTGCATGGGTGAGGGTTGGCTCAACAATGCCGACTCAATAAGCCTCCCATTTCAAGGATAAGATCAGGTAGATAGCTGGGGACATAGGGTGCAAGATGGAATTCGCTCCTACCCGCTTTTAGGGATAGTAGAGAGGTTGCTCCCTTAGGTGCTGACTCCGAGTCTTGAACAAGGGGTCCCACTCTCTCATTGGCCTGAGAGGGACTTGGTTGATCAAATCACAAACCAATTGTTCATTAGAGGACTAGTGAGACTTAAGGAACAAGATGTAATCTCGAGGGTAAAACAGCTTTTGACCAAACCGTTATTATGAACAACCTGTGAAGGGTTGACTTATTGATTAAGGTTATATCGAGTGGACACAATTATATCTATAGTGAGAGGAGTACAACTACTGGGCTTTAGTGAAGTGACCCGGTAGTTAACAAATATTGGTTAATTAGGTTAAAGAGTTTAGCCAGTTAGTCTCGAATCGTTGGAGCCCATGATCTGTAGGTCCATTAGGTCCCCCTACTAGCTCACAAATGGATTAAATCTTAGAATAGCGTGATGAGAGAATTTGAAATGTTCAAATTTAAATGATGGAATTATTAATTATATGTGATATAATTAAATGTTTAATTACCAAATTGAGTGAAATTGGAGAATTGGATATTATTTAAATATGACTTAAATATTAAAAGTATATGAATGGGGATTCATGTTTATGGAATTGGTGTTTTAATAATTTAATATTAGATATTAAATTATTTTAATTAATTAAATATTTTTTTGTTTAAAATTAATTATTTGAATTAATTATATATATATAATTAGAAATTTGAATTAATTTTATATATAAATTAGAAATTTGATTTTTTGGAAAATTCAAATATTGAATTCAATTTCAATTTTAATTTTAATTTTCTGAAAATTAAAATTAAAGAAAATTGGTTTTTAAAAGAAAATTGGATTTAATTGAAAAAATCCATTGAGTGGGTTTTTCCTACTTTCAACTCACAATTCCACTAGTATGTTCAAGTAGGAGCTATCCATTTCTTATGCAATCTAATTGCTTGGAAGAGGTGAACAAAAACCAGTGTGGTTGAGCTGAGATGGGAGAGCCATGCAAGTAGAATTTTCTGGTCTTTTCATTATTGAAGAAGTGTTCTTCAACATTGAAGAAGAACCAGCCCTTCTCCTCAAAATTCTCTTCCATTACCAAATGATTTTGGATCCCACAATCCAATCTAAGGTTCAAGAGAACAGTAGGGAAGATCAAGTGGTGGTTACAAGCTTTTGGAGTCAAGAATCAAGCTTAATTCGAAGTTGAAGAAGAGGTCCTCAAAGGTATATCTTCAAATCCTGTTTTTTGTTATGAACATGCTTTCTTAATTGCTAAAATTAATGAATTAGAGTGCTTAATAATTTTGTTTGCTTCTTCTAATTGCATGCTAACACCAACAATTGGTATCTGAGCATGATTTAAGCACTCAATTCGTATTAATTTTAGATTGGTGGGTGATTTCCATAGGTTTTATGAAAATGGTTGCTGATATGGATAATTTCAGTTTCTTCAATTAACTGTTAATTGTTGTAATTGGCTCTTTGTTTATGGGCCTTAATGTGTGTTTAGGAGTCCGTAAATTTGTTAGAGTTATTAGAGCTGCAATTAGGTAGTAATTAAAGAAAGAAGCAAGAAGGGTCAATTGAAGAAAACCTGGTTTGAAGCTACTGTAAGGCAGCATTGCAACACTGCTCATTAATCAACTCAGAAAATGAAGAAATTCCCATGGCGTCGCAACCCTACTCATCCAACCCAGATTGAACGCACATGACCCGTCCAGCAGTTCAAGTGAACTGGTTCAGCCGGCTCGAGTTTTTGAGGTCAGGTTCAATCTGTTTTGGTGCTTAGAGATTCAATTTGGTTCGGTTCGAGTGGTATAGAAGCATTTTGGAAGCCAATTTTTACTATTATTTTAATAATTTAGGCTGTTTGTTTGCTTAGAATGCCAAAACTGGTCCATATCAGTGTGTGTTTAATTATTTATGCATTATGAATGTATGTTATAATTAAATAATCTTGAATCTACATATAGTATGCCATGTAGATCTAGAATCTCACTATAGGAAGCATGTATCATGTATTGAAAGTATGTTATAAAAGTTATAATATATAGTATACATGTTTAAGGTTTAGCATGTCTATTGTTTTATAATTGTTATAAAAACCAGATTAGATATTTAAAATCCATAACAAAGATAAGATGCATGCTCACCTAGGATTAACAAATAACAACTTGTTTTAATAGTTAAAATAGGTTGTTATCTTGTAAAACTTTGGTTACAAACTCAACCGGTTTATAATCCTGTCTAAGGTTGGAGGTATTTAAGTTTACGATTTATAAAACACCTCCTACCTGGGGATTAACCGAATAATTGAGCATTGTTAACCCAGTTTTATGAGCATGCGTGAGCAATGTGAGATTTTAAAACTAGTTTATCACCTAGATATCGTAGGTTAAATCCAAATATAAACGTTATACTTGGATAATCACCTAGACTTAGGTTGTTTTATTAGTTGGAATAAACCTAAGTACAAATTTACCAAAAATAAATAGAACACTTCAGTGAGAGATTAATAACATATACAATATGTTTTTCTTAGCTCTCACATCCCTAAGAGTTCACACCATGAGATTCATGCTCGATTTCATGTTAACATGGGAGTGACCTTCATTCGGAAAGTGTTTGCATGGGTCAATAGCAAGGTGAATAAGAGAAATAGTTCATAGTAAGTGGGTGAAGGATGTGTGTCAACATGTCTTGCGGTCTCTTCCATTAGTTTGGACCGTGAGATTCCTATATTGCGCCTGCTTGTCGTTTTTAGGCAACATAAGCTAGTCATTTTACGACGGCTATCCCATTGAAGGGTTGTAATATGGGAATCAGAACAACTCAAACTCAAAAAATGGATAGAATTTCTTAGGTCAATTCCCAATCTTGACTTTCCAATTCAGTAGCATCATTGGGGCCAGCCTCTGAGGTCTGAAAATGGTGGGTTACACTTATGAGAATTACTAAGTGTTAATATGTTCTTGACCAAAAATGGTAACTAAATGACTATAGGAATATGAGTTATTCTAGAATTAGTATTTTGCCAAGAATGTCTTGCTTCAATGAAAGAGTATTTGACTACCCCTCGGTAGCATCTATTCTGACTCACTAAAGTATTGTTGAAAATAAAATAATGAAATTTGGTACATTATTACTTTGCTAGAAATATGATTGGATTTTAAAGCAGTTCACTAATTGAATTTGTTTATACTTTCAGAATGACTAACTCATTAATACAGTTACTGGCTTCTGAGAAACTTAATGGGGATAATTACGCTACATGGAAATTAAACTTGAATATAATATTGGTAATAGATGATCTGAGTTTCGTTTTGAATGACGAATGTCCTCCAAAACCTCGGCTCAAAGGCAAACCAAACTGTTCGCGAAGCATAGGACAGATGGACAAAGGCAAATGAAAAAGTTCATATTCTTGCCACCATATCTGATGTTTTGGCTAAAAAACATGATCGCTTGTGTATCGTTAAAGAGATTATGGAATCTCTATGGGGGATGTTTGGACATTCGTCCTTCTCCCTTAGACATGATGCAATAAAGTACGTTTAGAACCTCCATATGAAAGAAGGGACCTCCGTTAGAGAACATGTCCTGGACATGATGGTCTATTTCAATGTGGCAGAAGTAAATAGAGTTGTCATAGACGAGAAAAGTCAAATCAGTTTTATTCTAGAATCTTTTTCGAAGAGCTTTTTACAGTTTCACACAAACGTGATTATGAAGAAGATATAATATAACTTGACCACTCTTCTCAATGTGCTTTAGACTTATCAGTTTTTCTTGAAAACTAAGGGACAGGAGGCAGAAGTAAATGTTGCCACTGTAGACAAAAGAGGATCGTCCTCTTTTATCTGATTCTTCTTCTTCTAAGAACAAAAGTGTTAAGATGAAAAAAAGTAAGGGGAAAAGAAATGCTCTTACTAACTACAAAGGTAAGGCTAAAGTTGCAGATAATGAAAAGTGTTTCTATTATAACGGAGACGGGCACTGGAAAAGAAACTACTCAAAGTACCTTGCTAAAAAGAAATCGGGAAAAGAAAAATCAGGAAATTAGTTTATGAAAAATGCTTATAGAAGAAGAGATAACTCTCAGGGTTGTGAACAAGAGAGGCAAACTTAGAAAAATCAGTGAGAGTTCTTAAAGTTGTTATCAAAAGATAAATCCATTATATTAGATAATTTACTTCTTGTTTATGAAATGAAAAGTTTTTATATCTATCTTTTATAAGAACAATTGTATAAAAATATCCATTGACATAAATGAAGTGTTCATTAACAAAAGAAGTATTTTTATATGTTCTACTATGAAACAACTTCTATGTTAAAACCGACCAAAACATTGGCCATTTCAAACATTCAGATATTTAAAATGGCTGAAAAACCAAAGGCAATGGTTTCTTCAAGTACTTATCTTTGGAAATTAAGATTTGATCACATAAGTCTTAATAGGATTGAGAAAATGGTTAAAAGTGGTCATCTAAATCAGTTAGAAGAGAACCTTTTAACACTATATGTGTCTTGTCTTGAAGATGAGATGACCAAAAGATCTTTTATAAGAAAATGTCTTAGAGCCAAAGAACGCTTAGAGCTTGCACATTCAGACCTATATGGTCCAATGAATGTCAAGGCACAAGGAGGGTATGAATATTTTATCGGTTTTATTGATGATTATTCAAAGTATGGTTATATTTACCTAACTTGTGGTGTTAGACTTGATCATAAGTCTGAAACATTTGAAAAGTTCAAGGTGTATAAAAACTTGCAAGGTAAAACAATTAAGACAATTCGATCAGATAGAGGTGGAGAGTACAAAAATCTGAGATTTCTAGGACTATTTGATAGAACATGGAATCTAGTCATAACTCTCTACACCTGGCGCCTCAGTAGAATGGTGTATCAAGAGGAAAATAAAACCTTGTTAGACATGGTTCGGTTGTAAGATGAGCTATACTCAATTGCCTAAATTGTTTTGGGGATATAAAGTAGTGACTGTGATATACTCTTTTGAACAACACTCCATTAAAAGTATTTCTGAAACTTCACATGAAATGTGGAAAGGTCATAAAAGTTGTTTATGACACGTAAAGGTTGTTTACAATTTTCAGAATTTGGGAAAGACCGGCATATGTGTTGGTGCTAAACCCTAAGGAATTGGGACTTCATTCAAAATAGTATGTATATCCATAGGCTAGCCAAAAAAAATATACTTCTTCAACCTAGAAGAAGATCAAGTATTTGTATCGACAAATGTTACTTTACTTGAAGAAGTATACATGAGAGATCATAAATTATTGTATCAAGTTTTCATAGTAGTTATAAATACATCTTTCTCAAAGAGTTAAGAGTGTCTCGATATAGTGGGATGGTTGTGTGATAGCCTAGCCATAACATGGGTTTAGTAGAAATTCCAGTCACCAATACTTGGTGATGGCGTCAAAAATCAAGAAGTTGAGGATATAAGATGCATTCCCTATTTGTTGATAATTAGAAGTCTACTGTATACTGATATGTATACAGCAATCCTCTCGGCTATAATGTTTGAAGGTCACCTAGTGATTCTAGGACTATGGGTTATATAATCTAGGGTAATTGGGAGAAAACCCCATAGGTATATGGTACCTAAGGTATATGATGCCTAGTAAAGAAAAACTGTGGGTATGTGATGCCCGAGTTTATTGTATTTCTCTCTAAAAACTCAAAAACTCAACATTATGTGTACAAATGTATGTTACCACTGGAGTTTTAGTCCAAATGGGGATTTGTTGAGTTTTATGTCCTAAAACTCGTGGTTCGTAAACATGAAACTTATTCTATTAATCAATATAGATGTTTTTTAAGTTTGATGCAATAAAGTTGTTATTGAATGCATGAATTGCTCATTTTGCTTTTAGAAATAATCTAAATCCAATAAACTAAGATTCATGGCTATTACATGAGTACTTGGACTTTATGTGGAGATATAAGAGTGGATCAAGTTCGAGTAAATAGCCAAAATAGTTTATAGTATATGGATAAGGTTGGGTACCTTATTTTGGAGACATTATCGGATGTGACCCACTTTGTAGATGTTACAATTGTTGTAAAGTGCTACAGACGAAGTGATCCTGATTTGTTCATATGGAGACATGCGAGTGGGGATGTCTTATGCAAAGAGTTTATATAAGATCAGACCAAGAAATAAGTCACTCTTACTTTATAACGTTGTTTACTGTTTAAGACTGACTATTTCAAAGCGATGGTCTAGGTAACTTGACCTTAATCCTGAGCTAACTATGAACTCCTGTTTATTCAGGATTATCCTTAGATTTACATGTGTGAGGGTTGGCTCAACAGTGCCGGCTTAATAAGCATCCCATTGCAGGGGTAAGATCGGGTAGATAGCTGAGAACATAGGATGCAAGATGGAATTTTCTCCTACTCGCTTTAAGAATAGTAGAGAGGTTGTTCCCTTAAGTGCTGACTCGAGATCTTGAACAAGGGGCCTCACCCTCTCAATGGCCCGAGAGGGTCTCGGTTTAGTGATTGAATCACAAATAAATTGTTCATTGAGGATCAGTGGGACTTAAGGAACAAGATATAATCTCTGGGGTAAAACAGCTTTTGACCCAACCGTTATTACGAACAACCTGTGAAGAGTTGACTTATTGATTATGGTTATATCGAGTGGACATAATTATATCTACAGTGAGGGGAGTGCAACTACTGGGCTTTAATAGAGTGACCTGATAGTTAATGAATGTTGATTAATTAGGTTAAAGAGTTTAGCCAATTAGTCTCGGATCATTGGAGTCCATGATCTGTAGGCCTATTAGGTCCCCCTACTAGCTCACAAATGGATTAAATCTTGAGAGAATTTGAAATGTTCAAATTCAAATGGAGGGAGTTACTAATTATGTGTGATATAATTAAATATTTAATTATCGAATTAAACGAAATTAGAGAATTGGATAATATTTAAATGTGATTTAAATATTAAACTTACATGAATGAGGATTCATGTTTATAGAATTGGTGTTTTAATAATTTAATATTGGATATTAAATTATTTTAATTAATTAAATAATTCTTTGTTTAAAATTAATTATTTGATTTAATTTTATATATAAAATTAGAATTTTGAATTTTTGGAAAATTCAAATAAATTCAATTTTAGTTTTAATTTATTTTTCTGAAAATTAAAATGAAAGAAAATTGGTTTTTAAAATAAAATTGGATTTAATTAGAAAATCTAATTGAGTGGGGTTTTCCCACTTTCAATTCATAATTCCACTAAAATGTTCAAGTAGAAGCTATCCAATTCTTATGCAATCTGATTGCATGGAAGAGGTGAATAAAAACCGGTGTGGTTTAGCTGAGAAGGGAGAGCCATGCAAGTAAAATTTTTCTGGTTTTTTCATTATTGAAAAAGTGTTCTTCAATATTAAAGAAGAACCAGTCCTTCTCCTCAAAATTCTCTTCAATTACTAAATCATTTTGGATCCGACAATCCAATCTAAGTTCCAAGAGAATAGTAGGGAAGATCAAGTGGTGGTCTACATGCTTTTGGAGTCAAGAATTAAGCTGAATTCGAAGTTAAAAAGGAGGTCTTCAAAGGTATATCTTCAAATCCTATTTCCTATTAAGAACATGCTTTCTTAGTTGCTAAAATTAATGAATTAGAATGTTTAATGATTCTGTTTGCTTCTGCTAGTTGCATGCCAACACCAACAGTTCAAACATTTCCTGAAGGGACTCCATGATCTGACGTGCAGTCGTCATGACCTCATGCTTCTTGGTAAGAACGTTAGACAAACATGCCAAGATGTAGACTCGGGCCTTATCATGGCCTTTGTCCAACGGTCATAAGCATCCTTCAACACTTGAGATGCATTTCAAGTGGAGACTGGAAGACATTCTTCCATCAAGATAAACTGAATATCATCAATAACCAGAATCATATTCATGTTAGATTTCCATTTCACATAGTTTTCACCGGTTAATTTCTCATTTTTTAAGCAAAGATATGATTGTGGAAGACATGCTGAAACATGTAACAATCAATTGACCTTACTAGTTATCTTTGTCATAACCCATTACTTAATTATCCAATCAATTTAGCAAAAACATATTTAATCAAAGAACCCTAATTAAACTATTGATTTCAGTTTTTGCAACAATACTTCAGAGATTTAGAGCAATAGCCACTGAAGGGTGATCAACCACTTCTCCTCTAAATTGAAACAATCTCAGCCAATTACTAATACCAGAATAACTCTTATTCCTATAGTTTTTAGCTACCGTTGTTTAGGTCAAAGAATCATGAACAAACTTAATTCATCCTGTAAGTGTGAACCTCTCATTTTTTTAATCCTAGAGGTACGCTTCAACAGACTATTGAGGGAAAGACAATTATTGAAGATTAACCTAAGAAACCCTATCTATTTTTGGAGTTTGCATTGTTCCAACCCCTATGATAAGGCCCTTCGAAGAAATGGTCGCTCTAGGACGACATGCAGACAGACCATAGGAATCTCACGATGCAACCTAATGAAGGAGACCGTGGGATACGTTGACACGCGTCCCTCTCCCACTTACTATGAATACTTTCTCCATTCACATTGTTATTGACTCATGTAAACACTCTTAAAAGAGAGGCCACTCCCAGGGCGACACGAAATCGAACATAGATCTCACGATGTGAACTCTTAGGCATGTGAGAGCTAAAATCTGATATATCATATATACCAACTTTCTCCCATTAAAGTATTCTAATATTTTATTAGGATTTTATTTTACTTAGTTAAAACTCCAGCTAATGAATTTTTTCTAAGTCCTTTAAATTTTCTCAATATGATACTTATATTGAATAATTTAACAATACTTGATTTTGTTTATTAAACTTTTTTAATAAAACCAATCATTTATTGTATGCTTATAAAATATATGCCAAATTTACCTTCCAGACTGGTTCCCAGGGGAAGGTGTTCCGTTTCCGTCAGCTTAAATACTCATTCCTAGACAGAACATTCCTTAAACAAAGGTCTCTTATGGGCAATTATAAATTTAATCTTTTATTGAAATTTATTTTAATACTATTAAAATAAATTAAAAAATATTAATCTATTCCTAATTCTATTAGAAATTACATAAGCCAATTTTAAACAATTTAAAATAATTTAGACATATGTTTGCATGCAATCTAGATTATAGATTTTAATCAATCTCATTAATACTATAACTCTTTATAAATGACTGAATTAATAAATTTATAAACACATCAAACATTCACATACATCACTCCACTATTTATTAGAAAAAATTTAATATATAGTATGATGCATGACATGCTTAGATTAATCAAACATCACTGACATAACTCTTATATTATGATGCATGAGCTTGCTAATTCAATTATGCATCTATAAAATATAACTCTTTATATTTAATCATGATGCATGTACATGTTTGTCCTAAGGTGGGCAATGTTTTAATCTATATGACATACAATATGTAATATGAATTCAAAAAATAATAATTTAAAACATACATCCAATGCATAATTAAATTAAACAGCAAAATTTGGACCGATTTTGGCACCCTAAAAATAAATTAATTGATTAAATTAATATAACTAGTGTCTTCAAACATTCTTAAAAAAATAATTTAAAACATACATTTCGTTTCTTCGCGATGTCTTCAGCAACTGTTGTTCTATCGATCAACATGGACTTATAGAAGCATGAATTAACTTCCCAAAAAATACAACAGGCCCTAAAAATTTAATCAAATTAAAAACTAATCTAGTATCAAAATTGAAAACATACAATTTTGCAAACCAACATTCAAACATTCATAATGCAGAATATGAAAATCCACCTCAAAACGATTTTGTTTCGGAAAACATGAAGAATGAAGATGCAAGGAATTGTCTCTGATACCAATTGAAGGGATCGGATCCTGCAGCGAAGTGTTCTCATGTGAGATCGCCTTGCATCCCGCGATTCGATTTTTACAATAAACAAAATCATTGTACTAGACGGAATAGATAAACATGTAAACTAGCATGCTATTGGAGAAAGGATTGGAACGGTTCTTACATTTGTAGATTCCCCAAGTGCCATGACCAATCCTATCCAACGAATGGATCTCCAAACGATCTTGATCACAAACAACTCCTTGAGCGATCTCGAACAATATCACAAGAGTTACCTTGTTATTTTCTGGAATTCCAATAGAAGGATAGGTAGTAGCCAACTATTGGAAGAGGCAGATGAGAATAAGGTATGGAGAGTAGAGAGGATTTATGGCTTAGAATTTGCACAATAAAACTAATGACTTGTGTATTGTCAGATTTTCTCTGCAACGAAAATTGTGTATTCGGTGTATTCCCAAAGGGCCATGAGGAGATCTTTATATAGAGAAGGGCTAAGTCATTTCCCAATGTATTTTTCTTTTCTATAATTAATTAAATAACATTTATTTAATCAATTTGTCTATTTAATTAAATAATACTTATTTAATTTTAATTTGCACAATAATTAAATAAATTAAACCCAATTTAATGTATATATTCAATTATCATATACATACCATGTATATATGCAAAAACTCTCTATTAATTAGTTTTTTGTGAATCTAACTCACTTGAATCAATTTGAATCTTTTCAAATATTACTCTCCAATTTAATTATTGATCATATCCATAATTAATTATATATTAAGCACATTAATATATAGTTTCCTCAAATTAATTTGAACAATTCAAATTATCCCTTTTAAGTATCCTCTAGTGAGCTAACGAGGGGACCTGGTGGACCTGTATCTTGAACATTAATCCTTATATGTCTCCACATACCATTCAAGACTCATAAGACATCCTTGGATATTAATTTATTGGATTTAAGGTTATGAAGACAAAATAGATAACAATACGGACAATAACATTTATTGAATTAATATCTATAACCTTTATTGATGACAATTAATTAATAACAATTACTATATACGAGTTTTAGGACATAAAACCCAACATCATAAACAATGGTCTAGCAATTAATTGCAAATATTTTATAGATGACTCTGCTAAACCATTTTGTGTGTGAACATGAGCTACATGATGTTCAACACTTATCCGAATTGACATAAAATAATTATCAAAAGTTTGGAGTTTAAATTCACCAGCATCAAGACAAATTATCTTTATTGTATAATCAGAAAATTGTGCTCTTAACTTAATTATTTGAGAAAGTAATCTTGCAAATGCAAAGTTTCAACTTGATAATAAACACACGTGTGACCATTTACTTTATGCATCTATTAATACCATAAAATATTTAAATGGTCTACTTGGTGGATTAATAGGTCCACATATATCATCATGATTTCGTTCCAAAAATGCTGGTGATTTAGTGTCCACTTTAGTTAGTGATGGTCTAATTATTAATTTGCCTTGAGAGCAAGTATCATATGATAATTTATTAGATTGAAGAATCTTTTCGCTCTTCAATGGGTGTCCATTTGAATTTTCAATAATTTTTCTCATCATTATAGACTTAGATGACCTAATATGTCATGGAAAATAGCAAATATACCTGAATTCATGAACTTCAAATTCATTATAGCATATGTTTCAATTACTCATATATGAGTATAATATAATCCAGAAGATAAAGCATACAACGTTTCCAATATATGTTTTTCATGTAAAATAGTAGATATGATATAAAAATGTTTCATATTAATCTTTCTATCAGCCTCAATATTCTAGTCATTGTAACGTAAGTCTTTAAGACGTAGTAGATTTCTCTTTGATTGACTAGAGAACAATACACTATTAATTGTAAATTTTGTTCCTCTAGGCAAAATAATATTTGCTTTTCTAAAACCTTCAATTAAACTTGCAGAATCTAATATTTTATACTTGTAAGTATTGTATGCATAGTTGCACTATCTGTCAGACATAAATCTTCATTCTTCATTTTTAAGTCATTCAACAGATAAAAACTATTCATGATTTTTCATTAAATAAAATAATTACAATTAGATAAAAAAAAACTTGAAATACAAAAGTTTTAACTAAAAAGAAATGAAAGATAAGAAAAAAACAACATTAATCTTAAATATTCTCAAAATCAAAAGAAACATTTGTTATTCCATCGATGGAGCCAATTTTCTCTTCGGGTCTTGTCACATCCAAATTTGTCATGCTCGATGGGTCAAATATATCGTTATCCTGGTGGGAAAAATTTACTTCTATATTTTCCTCTTTTTCCTTCAGGGAAGCTTAACACAAATCAACTAAATGTTTTGATGTACGAAAAATATATTGGGGTTGGTGCCCTAAATCTCGTTATTCTCGTTATTTATAAATTTTTTATATAAATTATTTATTTAATAAAATAAGGTGTTATTTATTTGACATTTAGATTACATTAATTCAATCTAATAAATTAAGATCTAAGGTTATTTTATGTAATTTAAACATATATGTAGTTAATATACAGATGGATCACGTTTAAGTAATAACCTAAATGGTCTATAGTATATAGATAAGATTGGGTGCCTTATCCTGGTGACACTATGAATATGACCCACTTTGTAATTGTTACATGTCATATCCCCTACCATATTACCCTCTTAACCTAGGAAGGGATGTAAAGACGGCAGATGTCAATCCTCTTATGACACCTACTGCCTATCTGATACCTGTAACTTGTTTCCTTGCTCCTATTTAACTTGATAAACAAGTGTGTGTATATATATAGACATTGCAAAGCTTAAGCCTCACAAGCATTCAGTTTTAGATAACATAAGTAAGTTCATCACGCATCCAAATTTGAAAAATATTTACCGATTAGAGTTTCTCTCGACCCAACTGATATGTATACTCATTCAAGTGACAAAATACATAATATAAATCTAAAGAACTTCTGGCCTATTGGAGATCTTTGGTGATGTGTGGCAGAATGGTAGCTGTAAGCTAAGGCACCGAGAACTCGATTTCTACCTAGAAAGGAAAAACATTTTAAAAACATGAGCTGAGAAATCTAGTGAATGACTACTTAAATTAACAAACGTACTTTAAGTTAAAAGAGGATACTAGAAATCAAATATGCTCTCAAACTTCAAGGTTTATGAAACATGCTTGTAAATCAATAACTTTGGCAACATCAATTCATCCTACAGAAATATCAAGAAAACCCTGAAAACATAATATAGCATACTTAAATTTCAAAATGCATCATTCCTTAGCTTGTACCCTTAAACCTTGGTTGAGGTAGAGCAAGCTCAATATACTAAACGTCAATAACTCTCATTGTTCGATACTAAAAATAGGTGTCGTTAGTTCTATCTAACCCAAACAAATGAAATTTATAAGACTCAAACTACGACTAAAACTACTATGTAGCAATAGTGGAGTAAGAGGTTGATCCCAAG